>NC_087067.1:39189678-39484201 GCF_963678635.1 Symsagittifera roscoffensis | reverse complement strand
GTTTAGAAACAGAGTAGGTTGTGGGTTTGTAACGGATTTTAATCGATTTAATTTCTCAAAAAATAATGAATCATAATGGATTATAATTGATTGCTTGGTCCCAAAGTGTAAGTATAATTGATAATAATGGTAACATTTTTGACCACGAAAATCGATTAAAACCTATTATTATCCATGGAACCTCGCTGCGGGCCCTCTCCTGCCTTCCCACATTTAACCCCTCACCAGCACCGATCCTTAAATTACACCACCGTGAGTTTGAAACAACCTTAAGGTGTGCAACCGGGGGGGGGGGGTTGTTCTGTGTAAGGGGTAGCGGTAAGTGTGCTGGGGAGAGAATGGTAAGTAAAGGAATGATGGGACTAAGTCTGGGTTAAACGGTGGTTGTTAGAGATACCAGAAGTAAGATAGAATCAGACAAATTGTGAAGAAAACAAGTAGAAAACAGTTTTAACAAATTTTACCAGCTAAATCTAATACTCAATGTAACCTTAAGTTCTGAATTTATACGCAAAGATTTTGGAAAATCTAGGCTCGTTTAAAAAGTTTTTAATTCATTATAGCCTGCTAAAATAATCCATTATTACTCCATTATAACCGAATACTCTTTCAACCGAATACTCTATTAACTCAATGTCATCAATAATAATCCATACACATTGATTGATCATATTGCTTTAGTTTGAATTCAACTTTGTTTGGTTTTTTATTGATCCTTAACCAAATATAAGCGATCATTTTAAAATTTTTTCCTCAAAACTTTTATAATGACGATCCATTGTAATCTACTATTATGCATAGAAACTTGTTGCGGATGATTTGCAAACTCTTAAGGGTGCGTTAGCGTCTCAATGAGTCTAACTGCCAAAAAATGATTAAAAAATGGCGGCTCAAATTATTCTGATTTGATTCAGTTTTTAAAAATCTTTTTTTTGAAAACTCAAATTTTAAAATCTGCTAAGGCGTAAACAGAGTCATTGGTGGAAACTATTAGTTCTTGGTTAATTTTTTCCCTTTAGATACCTTGAACTAAATAGAAATTACCAACATTTATCAATAGTTATAAATTCTTATTGAGTTATTTGTGGGGTGTATAACTCATAGAGTAATTTCGGATAGGGTACACCGTCTGCTCGTCACGCTATCTTATTTTCGGCCGGATAGATTCGTGCAACTTCTTAGTCTAATACCGATCCTAATCTTACTCTTATACTATCTAGTCTCAGGCTGTTTAACTAGTCTCTGCTAGGCTCAATAGATCTAGGGTATACTGGTTTATTGCGGCTGCTGAAGTGCTCGGGAGAGTCCAACTAATTTCTAAGTTAAATTCAAATCTCTCTGGTGCTGAAATTACAAGTAACTTCAGCACTTACAAATAAGTGGGTTGTTAGTTAGATGGATCATGATTGGTTAATATTAAATACTTTACATTGGTAAAACATTTAATTTATCCAATCATAAAATATAGTTTAGATCAGGTTCCACCCATCCGGGTTTTACAGAATTTTTTAGAACAGTTCTTCTGTAGTTCAAGGATGGATGATGGACGTTGGTATTTGGCGAACATCATTTTTCTTTTGTTTCCTTTTTGTTAAGGAAGTTCCAGGGATCTGGAATTGAGGACACAAGGCGTTGTGTTCTTCTTGTGACAACGACTGAGTCTCTGCAACAGCATCAATTCTGGTTTCAGAATGGTTGGCTATGTCAGGTTTTTCTGTTCTTCGGAGAGAACTTCTTTTGTGTTTGATCTAGCTCGGGAATGGCGTGGAGATTGTGCGTGGAGGGGATGCCTGGTTACTCGGATCTGTACGTATACTTGAACATCGAGGTGGTCATTGGTCTAGTTCAATGAAGTCCTTTTCTGCGAAGTCAAGTCGTACTCTAAATCCTTTGAGTTGTGATTGTGAGCGGCATATCGATTGTAGTTGGTCATTCTCTCTCGAGTGTAGTGAGGTCGTCTTGTCTTTTGATGTTCGTCCTTGGTGTTGTATTCTGATCTATATATTGCATCATGTAATTTTACATTTTATAAATCTTTTATTAGTTTAATATATTTTTTAATAATGATTTTAGTTAGTTGTTTTCACAAAAGCTTTTTGTTTTAGTTCGGTTATTTTGAAGAGTTACTCACCCTTGAGTAGCTCTTATTAAAAATAAAGGTGTGGTCACAAAGCGTGGATGTAGCGCGGTGGGTTAGGCCGGCTATAGAGCATGCTCAGGACGTCCTTTCCTGGTGGGTTAGGCCAGGTGTGGGAGTATGATTTCATGCGGTTTTTATGAGGAGTCCTGTTATGTGACAACATTTTATGTTGGGTTTGTTGTGGTTTTACTTATGTCTTGTTGGTTATGTACTTTGTTCAAAAAGCAAATTGTTTGTGGTATGGGTTTGTCTTTCGACTTTTTTGTGTTTTATTATTTCTTTCTAAGACTTTGTAATAGTCTTCAAAAGAATAAATTATCCAGTTTTAAACTGGGTTAGTCCGGTTTGGGTACCGTTGGTTTCCTTTTCTTAGTCATGCTGTTATTTTATGATTTGTGGTATTTAGTAAGCTGCGTTGGTTAGTTTTGTTTAGTATATGATTCCTTTCCAACCGGGTTAAAGGAAAGTTTGAAACTTGTTATTATATGTTAGAGTTGTTGAGTGTGAAAACTTGAAACTGAAATTCATTATTTTAAACAATTCTTCGTGGGCGAGCTGTGTGAGTGTGGATAGAATTTCTGTGCGAATGAATGAAAATATCAAAAGGTTAGTACTGCAATTGCATTTTATTAATTTACTGCATAGAATTTGGAAATTTACTGCTAGTAATGGGGGAATTTTAAGATACAAATTTTCATCATATGTAGATTTAGTGCTTTGGGGGAAAATTTTATAAATTAATTTACTGCATTGGTATTATATTTATTTAATTGTTGGTGCAAAAGTTAAAAGGGTCTTAAACAGTTTTGAAGAAGTTTGCTATTTTTTATTTTTCTTTTGTGAATTTTTCAGATGATCGAAGATGAAGGCTAAAAATCTAAAGAAAACATGAATAAAGAATGGTGAGTTTTTTTAATATTTTAATTAGTTAGTAATATTCATTTAATTCATACTTACCTGTTAGTCGTCGGGGAAAAAACCGTGGGGGAAGATGTCGTGAATTAGTTCTGAAGTTGTTAGTAGTTTAGCTAGAATGCGGATGATATTTTTAGTCTGAAGCAGTGGCCAAAGCAATTGAAGTGCCTTAATCGTGGTTAGTTCTTCAGTGCCTACTGCAAACTCATAAGGTGTGTTTTGGATTAAGTTATATAATTTGTGGTTAAATTTAGTGTTGTGGATGAATTCTAAAATGGGGATTTCTATAGGCTGTACAAACTCGTGCGGGATAAGGAAGGGTCGGGATTCTTCGGCGTTGAAGGTCTTGGTGATGGGGCAGAAAATATACATTTGGGTTATGGGGTCATAGTTACGAAGAATACCATGAAGGTTAGTATCTTTAATACAATATGTGAAATTTAGGAAATACGGTGAAGTGTATTTTGAATTGATGAATTGAAAGCGATGGTGTGGTTGTCTAGAGGGTGTGTGGAGGTCAAAGTGATTTTGGATGAAACGATAGTAACTGTATGTATGTGTTTGTTTAGTTCGCAACATAATATCGTGTGAGCAGTGTAAATCTCTTTCGTGTGGTGCAAGGAAATGAAAGGTTAGTGAAAAGATTTGGAAGCGTTCTTTAAAACTTTCGTACGCTTGTGTGCTTGTTAGTGCTTCTGAAATAATGTGATCAAACTTTCGGTCGAAGATGTTTAGTGTAAATACATATGGTGTCTTGATGAAAAATTTCTCGGTGATTTGTGGGTTAGCGAAGCGATCGTCGTCTAAGAATTGATCTTGGTTAGCTCTGATGATGTTGTGATCGTAGTATTCTAGTGTATATTCATTAGCTCTAGGTGCAGTGTGTATTTTTAGTGATTTTTTATATCCTACGTAAGTAAATTGTCTAGCGGTGAGTGGTGTAGTTAGTCGATATAGCATGTCTTTGTTTCGGTCTATATCGATGGATGTGTTGGTTAAAGGTAAGCAAAGAGGGTTAGTGAAATGATAGTATGAGGTCCAAGAGAGAGTGGGCATTAAAACGTATTCGTCTACAAAGTTGCGTGTTTCGTTAGCGTCATGAGTTGTGTTTAAGGTGTATTGTGGAAATGAGGGTAAAGTGATAGCTAAAAATTCTCTAGTGTTAGTATGCTGGGGGTGGTTGATGTATTCACGGGCTGTTCCTGGTTTTGCTGGGAAAGGATGGTTGGGGAACTTTCTTTTAAAAGTGCGGTAAGCTCTATTAGTGTTGAGTGAGGATTCAGTTGATGTGGATGATGGTGCTAATGATTCAGTATAATTTGAAGAGGGTGTAGGGGGATTGGATGAATTTGTAGTGGAGGAGATTTGGTTTATGGTCGGGGTGTTAAGGTGGTAGGGTTGTTGTTGGAGGGTAATAAAATTGTCTAGCTCTGGGGAGATTCGGGGGGTGTCTGGAGATGATTGGTCAGAATGGTATGAGGAGTAGGTTGGGGTAACTTGGGAAGCATAAGAGGGTGTAGGAGTGATGGGGTCAGGGTTATTTGACAATATGGGTTGAAAAGGAGGTTGAGAAAACTGAGAAGGGTTATGAAAATTATTGGATGGAGATGGTTCTGAGTCGGCAAATTCGTCGGGGGTTTCAATATTCGGGTTATTTAGCTGTGAAATGGAGTATAGAACTGAAATTTGTGAGTTAGTGTCGGAATTCATGCCTGATGTTACATTGCTAGATGGAAAATCGGGTGGCGGAAAAGCAAAAAGTGGTATTATTGGGATTGAAGAGGTAAGGTTGGTTGGATGGGAATTTGATCGATGGAGTGATCCAAGTTGGCGGCTCATCGTGGGCTAAAAAAATTATTATTTTGAGATTGAAAAGCGGTGGTATGTGGTTGTTCAATAATTTGTTCGTAAGTATTATCATCTTGTGATTGATGTGTCATTATATGTTGGACGGGACTTTGTGATGTGGTGAGTCTAAAGTTTGGATTATGTGTGATTGCTAAATTTCTAAAATTTCGTGGGACTAGGGATAGTGGATGGTTATTTGGTAGGGGTGGTAATTGTGGTGCCGTTGGCTGTGGGTCGACATTGTTATGTTCTTCGTCGTATGTATTTTGTCGTGTTGTTATTTTTGTGTTATATTCTTTTATTTGTGCGTCTAAAAGAATTTTGTTTATAGATGTGGAAAAAATTCCAAAAAATCCTGCAAAAAGTATGCGTGCTACGCTTGCTTGTCTGTTTACTTGTGTGTGTATAGCACATGTATTGTAGATTCCTTTTAAGAGTGAGAAAAGAAATCCAATAAAGTTAAACATTGCGTATAAAATAGTCAATTTTTCTAAGATGTAGTAGGGCCATCCTAGAAAATCTAGGATCTCATTTTTGAGTGTAACAAAGCTAAAAATGTTAATGGGTGATATATCTTGGGGACGGTATTTTTCGCCGTTTAGATATATATAATCTTTAATGTCTTTAAAATATCCGCTATAGTCTTGCGTGTAGATATCGGCAAATCCTGCAGTTTCTGCAAGTTTGCGTAAATTTTGGTCTATTGATTGTCTTTGTATAGTGTCCATTTGTGTTAATAATTCTTGGAATTGTTGTGTTCTAATGTGATGTTGAATATCTGATTTTGAATAGATTCCTATTGATTGTAAGTCTATATTTGGGTTTCGAGCAATAGCGCGAATGCTTTCTGGTGAAAATTTTTTGAGTGATTGCATTAATGTGGGATATGGAGTGAGAAGATAATATTTGTTTTCATCAGGGTTTAGTTGTACTACATTGTGGCTATTTTCTGATCCACATGGGACTGCGGTATCCCAGAAATAGGTTCTTCGTGAAAGTGTATCCACGAAATGTACTTTATTCTTATAAAAGATAGGGATTCTTTTATAACATCGTTTATCTTCAAAAACGTATAGTGGTGATACTTTTTTAGTACAAGTATAAAACCATAAAATGTTTCCTTCGTAGTCTAAAAAATTTGATCTATTTCCTGATAATAAGTATCCTGCGTAGGGTATTTTTAATACTGCTAGTGCAAGTGATTGTAGTATTTGTGTTCGTTCTAATTCGCATAGTTGATGTAGTGTTTCTAATTCGGAGAGTGACATTTCTTGAAAAATGCGGCTAATTGTATAGTCTAGTTTCATATCCAAATGAATATCATAGTGGATATTACCAAAATATGTAGTATTCATTAGTGATAATTCTTGTAAGCGTGTGCTTCTGGTGTCATAAGGTTTTAGATGTCCACCAGGTTGTCCGTTGCTTTTTTGAAAATTAACTGGTATATAGGATGTTCCTTCGTTTAGAGGATGACCTGTGGCGTATGGGTCGATTTTTACTTTACCAGTGGTCATGTCGAATCCTTTTTCATATTCAACTAATATTTCAGAGTATTGTGTTCTGTGAAGTGGATTCCTGTATTTACATGCAAGTTCTGTTTCTTGATATATTTGAAAACGTGTCAATTTATTTTCTATATTGTCTATGTTTCTAAAATCGGAACTTAGTTTGCGTGATGGATGGACTTGTTCATATGGAATTGATTGTATGAAATATTTTTCGTGAAATTTTATCATACGAGCGTGTATTTTTGCTACTTGAAATGTTGTACATGTGTCTTCGGGGAACCAAACAATTGTTGCTTGTGTTCTTGTTGTAGGGTCGCAATATCCTTGATCGTTTTTACAAGGTAGTCGGATTCCTTGATAGATCATTGTATTATCAGATAAATCTCGTGTGAGTTGTATTTTTTCGAGTTGTATTTTCCAATCGAAAAACATTATTTCTTGGTATCCTTTATTTTTCGTGTCTGCTTTGCAGTTTGATGGGTTATTTATACCAATGTGTGGTATCCAATGTTTATCGTGTAGGTCATAGGTTAATCGTCCGTGTGCGCCGTTATACGGGTATTTTTCGTCTAGTTTTATATGTCCTTGGTGTCTTTCAAGTTGTGATTGATGTACAGAGTCTGAAAAAACTTGAAAATTAACTAATTTTCTTTGGGAGTTTTTATTTTGTGTGATGTTTAGTCTAAGTAATTCATTTTTACAATCGTCAGGATTGAGATGTAAAAGACGTTCTATATTACTTTGGTAGAATGATTCATGGTCAAGTCGGTTTTTGTTTCCGTTCGAGACTTGTGAACAATGTACTTTCTTTTCGGAAAATGTTGCTGTGAATTTATAACCTGTAACTGTTGTAGCTCGGGCTTTTGAATAGAGTGTTGCTATTATATCTGTGGTTTCTATAGCTTGTGGTTCTGTTTCACATTGTGATACCTGATTGATTGCATATTTATGTAGTGTTTTTTGTTCATTTTCTTCGCAATCGTAATGTGTTACTAATAAATCTTGTGGTCCTGTACGAGGGGAAGGGTTTATGTTTTGATTTGAGGTTATTAGAAAAAGGGTTTGGAGAAAAATTAATAATTTTAGAATATACATGTGTATGATAATCCTGAGTATGGATTATAAAATGTAATGTAACCAATTGTGTTTTTGGTGTATCTGTCGTATTTGTATATTACTTCAGTAGTTATAAACGGTGGTGGTAGTGATTGAGCTGTTATGTTAGGTGGATTTAATGGGTAGGGATGTTGGGTAATATTATTTAACTTAACTGTGATTTCAAACTTTAATTGTAAACTGTTTTGTTGGAGTATTTGAATATTGTGATCACGGATATCGTTGTGAATATCTTGACGATATTGTAATCTATTAAGTGCCCAGTTATGAAGGCGGTTACTTTCTTGATGTTGTCCAAATAATGGTGGAGGTGCCGTGAATGTATTCCAATCTAATCTTAAAGGAATATTTATAGATGATTGTTCTCGATATCTGGCGTCGAGATTATTTGGAAAATTTAAGTTAAAGGGTAGTGGTGAAGATTGACTTATTGATGGTGTTGATGGTAGTGATAATGTTTCTGGTAGTGATGAGGATGTTGTTGTATCCGTAGAAATATAATTTGGTTCACCTTGTGTGAATGAATTTGTAGTCCAATATGGTAGTCGTGATGTTAGGTTTGGGGGGTTAAAGGGATTTTCACGTATCTGTTCAGATGTTGGTGTTGAACCTAAGTAGTCTGAAGGTAGACTGGAAGTGCTTCGTTGTGAAAAAAGTGTAGGAGTTTCTGGTGTGATACCAGTGGTGTTTTCTGGAGTGGTTTGTGTTGGGGATTGAGGTATATCAAAATGAACTCGGGGAGTTTGAAAATTTCTATTTCGTCGAGGATGTATAATTTGTCTATTTATTTCTGCTGTGTTTTGGTTTTGACTAAGGTTTCGTATTCTACTTAGTTCTTGTGGTAGTGTTGGGTAAAGATTATATGTTGGTTCACTTAGGGATGCTTGTCGTTGAACTGGTTCTAGTGGTTCAGATAAACGAGCGTGCCGTTCTTCAAAAGTGTATGGATTGTCTTGAAAAGAAATTCGTGTAGATGTTTGAGGGTTTTGAGTAGTTGAAGGTGGTGTTGGATTATCTTGGGATGATGTCGGTGAAGACTGATTCTGTGACTGTTGGGTAGCAATTTTTGATGGATTTTTAAATTGTTACTTTAGTGGGAAGGTTTATGTTTATTATAATATTCTTCTAAAAAAAGAATTAGAAAAATTGTTGCTAGGGCAAATGTGATGATTGCTTTTTTTATACATTTACATATTGTCAAAATGAGGGATAATAGAAATGTTATGAAAATTACAAACAATAAAAAAATATCAGTTCTACTGAAAATTGTTCGTATCATTTAGACAAGTTGTTAAAATCGTACCTGTGGATATATTCAAGGGTTTTGGAAAGTTGGAGGAATAGTTCAATTATTGTGTAGAAAATTAAAAAAATGTTACAAAAAATTATTATGATTATTAGAAAAGATTCAATGATATCAAAAAGAAATATTATAAAGGCTTGAAGTATTGAAAAAAAATGTTTAAAATTGATAAATATTTGAGCGACTGTTTGAGAGAAAAGCATTTAAGAAATGATCTCTTGGTCGAATATTTTTTTGCTGTTTGAGGCGATTTTCTAGTGTGGTCGAATTATTTATTAGTTTTTTGACAAGTGGGTTGAGTTTCGTGAAAAATTGTTGGGGGCAATTTTCATGGTGACTGGGAGGTCGTCTTTTTCTTTATTTTTGTTTGTCAAATGATCCGGGGTATGGTGAGATTTTTATACTTTAGGCTAATTAAAATCTTCATTTTGTGACTTTAGGCTAAGTTATCAAATTTGTTTTGGGGGTATTCGTGGTCTGAGTTGGGGAAATATTGTTGATCTTTGGGTTATTAGATAAGGGAGGGGTACGGTATTATGGTGATATTTATTTTAGCTGTCAAGTTGGAGTGGTTTGCTTATTTTTGACCTGGAGGTTGTAAAGTTATAGTTAGAGATGTGCCTGGAGTTCTAGATTATTCGTCTAATTGATCTTAGTTTGAGTTAGAGAAAGTGGCGGATTGGATGAATCCTATTGGTCTATTTTGAACTAGAATTATTGCGTACTTTGTGAGCATGTTATTTTGAAAAATGGAAATGAAAAATGTTACGGAGGTTTCAAGATTGTGAAGTATAAAATGTTAAAATTACTTTTTAAATTCTACTTTCTTTAATATTTTAGATTGGGGGATGAACATTTTGTAGTTTTTACGTGGTTGATTTCGGAGTCTTGTTGTCTTTCTATGTTCTGATTTGTCTATTTCTTCTTGGGGTATTATTTGTTCTGTCATTTTTCTATTTTTTCTTTGTTTTGGAGATTCTTTATGATTTTGTGTATTGTTTTTGGTGGCGGTTGGTTTTGTGTTTTGAGTTTCGGTGGGGTTATCATTTTGTTCTGTGTTTTTTAGATGTGGTTCATTTTGAATGATTTTTAATCCTGTGAAAGAATATAATTGAGTTAATTCGCGGAGTGCGTATTCTTTTGGGTAATAAGGTAATAGGTTGTTTCGATGTTGAACGATTTCTTTTTTGTTTGAGTCGATAATTTTATATGTGACATCTGTGGGTTTTGCAATTATTTGATAGGGTCCTTTTCGGAGGGGTTGTAATTTTTTAGAAATTCCTTTGTGAGTATTAAAATTAGGTATTAAAACAAATGTTCCAATTTTTAAATCGGAAGCTGGTGTAAAACGTGAATTGATTTGTTCATTAATATTTTGTCTTTGTAATAACTTTTTTGTTATTTTTTGATAAATTTCATTGTGTTTTTTATCTCTATTTAAAATCCATTCGGTGTGTGTACCGGAGGCTAATTTAAGAATTTGTGGGTGATGAAAATGATCTTCATCGTGTGTATGTAAAGGTAGGTTATAACAAATTGAGTCTTTATTTGGTTGACAATAACCTTGTGCGTTTTTATGTGAATTTGCTGTAAACATTATTGGTTTGCGTGGCTTTTGGTTAAAAACCATTTCGTATGGTGACATTCCTAAAGTTGTCGTAATTTGTGAATTATATGCTAAGGGAAATAATTTTACATCTGCTGACCATTCGGTATATTTTGTATCATTTCCGTTGATGATACATCTAAGATATTCTTGTAATGAACGGTTCATACCTTCGACTAAGCCGTTTGTCCAAGGTGCATGAGATGTACGTGGTTTGTGTTTAATGTTGTATAAATGACATAGTGTTATTATTTCATTATTTATGAATTCTGTACCATTGTCTGTAACTAAAATTTCTGGTAGTCCAAATTTTGCTATCCAGTGTTCATAGAGTGTTGTGTATGCGTAATAAGCGTTACAATGTGGTACTGGATTAAGTGCTACATAATGTGTAAATGCGTCAACAATTACCATAATGTAGGAGTTTCCTTCTGATGAGGGTGAAATTGGTCCTTTAGTATCAAATGAGATACGGTGATTAAAGTATAAACTTTGTCCTTTAAAATCTTGTTTTTGTGCTACTTGTTTTTGATTTGGGTAAGGTTTATTTAGCTGACATACTATACAATCATTGCATAGTACTTTTATCCAAATTGGTGCATTTGGGAAGTAAAAATTTTGTATAAAATTTGAATATGTTTTTTCTGATCCAGAGTGTCCTTTAATATTTTGTGTATGTGAAATATTAAAAGCTATAAGAATCATACTTATAGGGAGACAGGGAACAGTGGATTCGTTTAAATTGTATTCTAAAAGGTCTGTAGTTTCATTGATTGTTGTGTTGTTAAATTTGCGAAAGTATCGGAGGAGTGTTTTGTTTCCTAGAATGGTTGAATCTGCTTTGATAGGTTTAGTTTTATATTTGTGCCATGATTTTAGTTGTCGAATTATCGGGTCAAGGTTTTGATATTGTTTCAGTGTTGAAATTGTAATCGTATCTGTTGGGGGGAGAAAAATGTTTTCAACTTCGAATTTAGATAAGGGTATTGTATCAAGTGGGTCGTGAAGGTCAAAAACTTGATTTATTGTGTATTTTGAATCATTTGTTTGTGGTCCTGATAAATTTATTTTATCAGTTAAATCTTCTTTTTCAATTAGTGGAAAATGGTCTTTTTTAGGTAGGTGTTGTTTTGTTCGTTTTTGTTGGGTGTTATTTTTTATCCATTGAGAATATGGAATTGGTTTAAAAGTTGATGTTCCAAGTAGGTCAACTTCATAATGATTATTTTGACAATCTAAATAAAGTGGGAAATGTTGTAAATTATTTATTTGTGATTGTTCAATATCAGTTTTAACTGCATATTTGCATTCTAATCGAGGTGATGTTTCGTTTTCTGCAAGGTAGAATTTTATGTTTTTGGGTATTTCAACTGTTGTTTTTCGTGTAAGTAATTCAGGTGGTGTATTTCGACTTAAGGTGTCTGGTAATGCAAGATTTTTTCCTGCAGTCCAAACTATATGTAGGTTTGGAAACTTCATTAGAATTAGTTGAAATCTGTAAACTCGGTGGTTTGGGTTAGATTTCTGTGTAAAAAGAAAGATGATTGGTTTGTGGTCTGTGAATAAAACTGTGGGATGTTTTGATCCAAGTATCAGAAATTCATATTCTGTCAGTGTATATATTATGGCTGTACATTCTCTCATTAGAGTTGAGAGTCGTAGCTCTGCTTGAGTGAATAATCGAGAATTTGCTGATATTAGGTTCATTTTATTTGTACCATTATGTGATTGTAATAATGCTGCGCCGATGCCAAAGTTCGAAGCATCGCACATTGCATAAAATGGTTGATCAGGGTCTGGAATTGTGTTTGAAATTTGTTCAGTTAAAAGTTTCTTTATTTCTTCGAATCGTGTTTGATGTTCTGTATTCCATTCAAAATTATTTTGTTGTCTAAGGATGTTGTAAAATGGTCGTAGATATAATTGCATTTTATAAACATATTTACTTAAAAAGTTTAACATTCCAAGGAACTCTTGGATTTTCTTTTTATTTGTTGGTGGTTGAAGTTTTTGAATAGCGTCAATGCGTGATTTCAGTGGAGTGATTGTTTTTCTTTCTATGTTATGTCCTAAGAATTTAACTCTTGTCAAAAAGAAATGTGATTTATCGGGGGCGGCCTTCAGATTTTCATTCTGAAGTATTTGGTGATATGTTTCTAAAACTTTGAACATTTCGTCTTTTGATTGTGATTGCATAAAAACATCGTCTAAATAGGTGATTGCGTTTTTCTTGAGTATTAGTGGTCTAAAAATTTTGCTCATAAAGGCTGAAAATGCTGCTGGTCCTATGGATATTCCATAGAATAAGCGGTTGAATTCATATTGTTGGTTTCCGATAACAAATTGTGTTAAACGTCGTGATTGTTCATCTAGTGGCATTTGATTGTATGCACTATTCATGTCGGCGGTTGTAAAGTATTTGCCGTTTATTTTTGTTAAAATAACTTGTATTGGTTCAATGGGCCAATTACATTTTGATTCATCTATGAGTGAATTGAGGTATCTAGCGTCGAGAACGATTTTTAATGATTCTCCTTTAGCTAGAATGATAACGGGGTTGATGAATGTGTTGCCTTTTGGTTGTTCTTCTTTATTAACTGGTGATATAATATTGTACTGTTCTAAAATATCGAGTAATCTGTTTACTTTATCATGTAAGTGAATTGGTACTTTACTTGCTCTTTGTTTTTTGAAAACTGCGTCTGGTTTTAATGGGAGATGTAGTGATGAACTGATTTTGCCAACATCGAATTTTGATGTTGCATAGACTGATGAATATTGAATTAGCTGTTTGGCTAACTTTTCGAATTCGTCTTGTGTTATTTGTGAATGTTGGAAATTAAACATTGTTAAAAATTTCTGTTGGTCCTCTGTGTAGTTACTGATGTTGAATGTAGGTTTGAAATATGGAGTTTTTGTGAAATAATCCGTATTTCTGTTTTCGTTACTTATTATATTATTTATAGATAATTCTTCATTAAGAATTGTAGATTGGCAAATATCTAGTAATTGGAGTATATTATTTACGCGATAGGCTTTTTCGTGTATTGGTGATATTGTAGCGTTAGTTTCACAATATCCTAAAAGTCCTAAAGGTAATGTTACTTGGTAAGGTGTGTTGTTATAAACATGTAAGGAAATAATATCTGAATTCGAATTTTTCAAATATTTTATTGAAGAGATTGTAATTTTGAAAAGTTTATGAATAGGTTTGAATTCAAAATCTGACATATAAAATTTTTGTTTGTTTTGTTCTTTATCATATTGATGAACTTGTTTTATTGAAAAATTATAGATGTTTCCTGATAGTGGTTTCAGGTGTTTTCTTTGTTGGTTAAATATCGGATAAAATTTTGAAAAGAATGGTGGTTGTTTATTTAATCTTTGAAAAAATGTTAATGATGTTTCTTTTGTTTTTGTATATTTATCTTTGATTAATAATTTACTATTTAGTATGTTAATTGTTGGTATATACTTTGAAATAAATGGTATACCAATGATGTTATATTTAATATCAGTAATATGGAATATTTGTTTAAATGGCTTGTTTAGAAGTTTGCTTTGCTCCATTGTTCTGGTAGGGAGGAGAAATAATTGGATTTTTCCGTAGTTTATCAATGTTGATCCTTGTGCTGTCGCTAACTTACTGGAGGTTTCAAGAGGTGTTAGCTTTGGGTGTAAAGTTTTTATTTCATTCCATGTGGGAATGTTTAGTATGTTTGATTCTGCTCCTGAATCAATTAAAAAATCTATTTCAAGGTCTGGTGGTTGAAATTCTTTATTTCTTGGGCTTTCTAAGAGAAATGGTATTGTCCAAATTTTTTCTTTGGGTTGTTCTTTTTGTATATTTTGATAAATGTGGTTTGTATTCAAGCATTTTGTTTTGGTATTTTTATTGGTTTGATCTGTAGTGTTAATCTCGTTTGTTTCTTGCGTCGTTGGTGTGGAATTTATGGGTGTAGTGTAATGATTTTGAAGAAATTCTGATTGATTTTCATATATGTGTGATGGAAAGGGTTGTTCATATATGACAGATTCATAGTCATTTTCGACTTTTATCATATTGATAGCAAGAGTGTTTTCAGTATCACTTTCTGAATCTGATGATGTACAGTTTATTTGATTGAGTTGTAACGTATCAGTTACTGTGTCATCAATACCTGGGGGGTCTGATGTTGTTTCTGGGTTAGCTTGTACTTGATTGATTTGTCTTTGATGTTTAGGTGTACTACTTCTATGACGATTATTAGAGTTATTGTAGTGATTATTATTCCGGTGTGGTGATTGGGAATAATTTCTATAACGATTATTATAACTTGGGTGTCGATTTTGTGAATTATTTCGCGATCTGTTTTGGTAATTATTGTTTTGTCTGTTATAGTTCGATCTATTATATGAGTTATTCCTTGATCGATTGTTCGGGTAATTCTGGTTTCGGTTGTTTGAATAACTTCTATTTCGATTATAGGAGTAGTTTCTATTCCTATTGTATGATGAATTTCGTGATTGGTTGTTTGGATAGTAGTTATTTCTTGATTGGGAATTAGATCTAGAAACAAATCGTTGTGTATTTGAATTTGATCTGGAGTAGTTATTTTGACTATTCGGTCTATTGTAGTGATTTTGTGATGAATTATACGTGTTTCTTCGTTCTGGTGATCTTCCTCTATAACTTGAGTTATATGGAGATTGATTTCTTGTATAGCTTGTATTGTTCGGGAGTGGTTTTCCTGAACTGTTGTTGCTGTATACATTTTTGTTTGGTAGATTTTGATCTTTTTTCATGTATTGATAAAATGATTTATTTGGTTCTTTGTATTTTTGAGGTTTATTTTGACTATCTTGCTGTTTTTGTCTACATTCGGAAATACTATGTCCGTATCGTCGGCAATAATTACACCATTTCTTGAAAGATGGTTTGCCTTTAAAGTTCGGGTTCTTTTCGTAAATATTGAGTATTTCAGTGATTTTTTCAACGAGATCTGTTTCTGATTCTTGTATATTATTAATATTAGTGGGAGTCGTTTCAATTTTGTTAACGTATTGTAATTTCAAATTCTCCGTTTCTTCTAGTTTCATCGTGATTTCTGCTTGTTCTAGTTTGTCTACTAGTTTTCTAAAATCTAAATCGGGTTCTCGAATTGAAGAAGGATGGGATGCTCTCTTTTTTATTGCTATTTTCCTTAATTGTGGTGTTAAGGTCATCATTAAGATTTCTGTCATCTTAGTGTTTTTATAGTCGTGTGTATTTAGTGAATATGCTTTTCGAACTAGTGTTTCGATTCGTACTGCTATTTGCTTGATGGTTTCGTTTGGTAATCTGCGAATTTCATTACATAAAACTCTTTGTTGTTGTTTGTTTCTTTCAGAGTCAAACATTTTTGAAAATTCTTGTGTAAATCTTTTCCAGTTTGATTTTATTTCTAGAGGTAGTACTGAAAACCATTTTTGGGCTGCGCCATCTAAGGTTGTTTGTATCAACGCTGTGCGTCGATGTATCCAGTTTTGATGTAGTGGCGTATTAATTGGTTCAGGTCCTATATTTAAAATTAAATTTGCTGTTACTGCGTTTAAATAATCTTCTACAGAGTATTCAGGGTCTGTTCCTGTGAAAACCATTAAAGGTTTATTTGATGTTATTGATGATCCACCCATAAGGTATGGATTCATTGTCATTTGTAATGATTCAGCTGCATTTGGCATTTGAGAAAAATTTGAAAGTTGGTTTCTTGTTATTTCATGTTGTTGAAGATAATACGGGAGTGGTATTTCATTTTGCATTTGTGATGGTTGATACGAGTGTGTAGTCATTGGATTTTGTTGTTGAATTGGTTGAAAAGATTGTGTATTAATTGGATTTTGTTGTTGAATTGGTTGTTGATATTGTGCATCTATTGATTGTGGAGAAAAATTTCTATGATTTGTACGTGTTTTCTGTATTCCTTGTCTACGATATTCTTGAGTATTTGGTGCAAATATATCTGGTTGTAAGAAATCTTCATCTGAGGATAAATAATCCATTTGATAAGATGTTTGTTTTTTATTTTTATTTTGTTGAAAAAATGGGTAATTTCCACTGCGATCCTGTGGAGGATTTGGTTGAAAATTTGTGGAATTATATTGGGCCGTTGGGTTATCCCAGTTTCGAGGTTTTGTATATTGATTAAAATTTCTTTGTGGTTGATAATTTGTTTTTGATGGATGTGTATAATTATAATTATGGTCTGCAAAGTTGTTTCTAGTGAATGTTTTGCGTGTTTTTGATGGTATTGTCATGGGTTTGTATGTTTGGTAATCCATATGTGAATATTTAGGGGCAACCGAAGGTTTAACGGTTGATTGTAAGGTTACCTGTGTTTGTGAAGGATTTGTATTTCTTGGTGTTGTTAAATTTGGGCGTATTGGTGAAATACTTTGTTGTGTAGTTGTTGTGTGTACAATTTCTTCATTTATGAAGTGTGATGGTGTCTGGATATCTTGTTGAGTAAGATTCTTAGTTCCATTGAGGTTTTCATTGTGTATGGCTGTAGAGTTTAAACTATTATTTTGTGTATCGGGTAAAAATGTATTATAGTTTAATGGTGTTGCATCAATTGTTAATGGTATTACTCTTACATAATCTCTTATGTAAGATATTGTACTTATTGCTTGACTTGAGATTGATTGTGGAAAGTTTATAAATGCGGAATGAGACCATTCGGGGTCCCAAACATAATCTGATTGTTCTGTGATAGCGGTATCATCGTTCGAATTTTGGGGTCTAAAATTTTTCTTGCTTGTGCAATTAAATCAATATTGTGTGTAAAATAATCTATTATGAACCATGCTAAAATTTTTTGTAAATCGTGTTTGGTATGTTGTGAAACGTCGTCTTTCGTGAAATTTTCTTTAATGATGTTTAAATAACTAGAGAGTAGTGTGATTTCATGTCGTACTCTTAAATGTTTAGATGTTTCTGTCGGTGAGACATTTGTTAATGGGAGTTCATTTTCTAATATCGAAATATAACTATATATTAGTGCGAAAACTTCATTGGTGAAAATGGAGTTTGCTCTTTGTGAGTTATGGTATTGGATGCTTTTTATATATTCTGAAAAAACTTTTGAAAATTCTAAATCAAGGTCGTCTGTTTGAATAGTATATGTTCTATTATTATGGTTTGGGGAAGTGAATTCTATAGAGTAGATTCCATACTGTTGTGTTATGTTGCATATATCTTTTAGATAGTGATCTATGATTTGTCTTTTGATTTTTACATCGGGGAACTCTGTTTTACATGGACTGATTCCGGGTTCAAATAAATTTACGAGTAAATTTTGACAAAATATGTGTTGTCCTCTATCAGTATCTGCATCTACTATAAAAGGAAAGATTTCATCATCATCTGGAGTTTCGTCACCTGGGGTGTGCGTTGAACTCATTTTTTCGTTCGATGACTGTTAATATGTAATTATTAATGTGTCGAATTGGTTGATTCCAATTGTATAGATGTACTGGTTTGTGTTTATACTGCTTTTTTATTCTTCTTTTTCCTCTTTGTGATGAATTTGAAGTTGTTTCTGAGTCAGAAAAATATAATTGATCGTGTTGTGGGCAATTTTTATCTATTGATTCTTTTAGTTTGTAAAGTTCGTCTAAACTGTTGGTTTCTGATTCTGAAAATGCGTTTCGATTTTTTGAAAATCTTTTTCGTGTTATTTGTCTTTGTTTAGTTATTATTTTTCTCTTTAGTGTTTGTCGTTTTGTTCGAATGTATCCAATTGTTTGTGTATGAGGTGTGATTACAAGGTCGTATTTTTTGTTATCTATTTCACAATTGTGTAAAATGATTGTTTGTTTATTTCCTAGGTTTTTAAATGACATAAGGTTTAGAATGACGGATGCAAAAGGTTGTTAAATGATTTCTATTGACTTAAACTGTTAGTTCTTACGATTTTTTGGTTAGCTTAACCTGGGTCTAGTTGTTCAGGGTTGGAGAGAAAAGTATATCGATTCCGAAGAATGATTTTTACTTTCTCGTGACTAGTATAAGCTAAGGTGTTAACTTACTTAATCTTACTTAGGGGTAGTGATTGTGTTCAAGGGTTGGAGAATAGTAAATCGATCCACAAGGTTCAGGTATAATTAGAACGCGAGTAGTTCGTTAGATACTATTTTAAACTTACTAAGTCTAAGATTTATCCTGGGTCTGGTAAGAGGAGGGGTCAAGTGAAGGATGAATAACCGAAGTTCTTCACTGTTTATCCTAATTTGAATGATTAGTTTTGTTTAAAAATTTCTATTAGTCTTGGGTTTTTAGAAAGGGTTGGGTAGTGAATCGACGTTTGAGGTCGTTAGACACTAATTAAGTGGGTGGGGGAGAACAAAGTTGTTCTGTTTGATCCAAGGATAAGCCTTGATGATCAAATTTAAAATTTAATTAAGTAGAAAATGATTTAAGATCCAAGGATAAGCCTTGATGATCTGATTTTAAATTAAGTGACTTTAAATTTTAATAAAGTTTTAAATTTGTGTAAAGGAAAGATTTAGTGTTTTGATGATATTAGTGGGTTTATGATTGCTGTTATGTTTTAGGTGATGAAGCTGGAACAACAGGATGATTTATGATTACTAACCATTTATTGTCATGCTACTAATTTTTATTTTTATTTTCCAATAAATATTCTTCAAACATGTTTTGTATAATACTGCAGAATTTTAGGAAAACGATCTTAGATCTTTTTATCAATCGTTATTGTATAAAATTAATTTGTTTAGCGCCTGAAATGATTTTGAAGATTTACTTCAAGGTTTTATGTTTGCAAATGGAAATCTAAATTCATTGCAAGTAGTATTCGAAATATAAAAGTTTGTTCTGGCTTTTGCCGAACTATCATATAACTATACGGCAAGTTTCTACTTTGTCGTATGTCGTCTTTGGTTCGATGTCTTCTTCCAATTCCGGGTAGTTCTATTATGGTTCGGAATATTGGCTCTGATCTATTGAGTCGGAGAGACATTTCAATTAAATTATTGTCGTATAACATTTTGTAAATGTTTTTGTCTAATTTCTAATCTAATTTTGGTTAATTCTAATCTAGTAAGGTCTTGTTCGAGACTTATGGTCGCACCAGATGAGTTATGACTGGGGTGTTTAACTCATAGAGTAATTTCGGATAGGGTACACCGTCTGCTCGTCACGCTATCTTATTTTCGGCCGGATAGATTCGTGCAACTTCTTAGTCTAATACCGATCCTAATCTTACTCTTATACTATCTAGTCTCAGGTTGTTTAACTAGTCTCTGCTAGGCTCAATAGATCTAGGGTATACTGGTTTATTGCGGCTGCTGAAGTGCTCGGGAGAGTCCAACTAATTTCTAAGTTAAATTCAAATCTCTCTGGTGCTGAAATTACAAGTAACTTCAGCACTTACAAATAAGTGGGTTGTTAGTTAGATGGATCATGATTGGTTAATATTAAATACTTTACATTGGTAAAACATTTAATTTATCCAATCATAAAATATAGTTTAGATCAGGTTCCACATCAACGAATCTAATGAATGAGTTATTCCGCGAGAATTATTCAGTAATGTGCTAACTATCCTTTTCTTTATCTTTTTGTATTATTATTTTTTTTGGAATTTTTCTGTCTAATCAAACGTAGACTGTAGATGTTTGCTCTCCCAAAAGTACCGCTTCATAAATTGATGAAATAGTGCAGAACTGTATCTTTACCGAATTACTACATTTTGTCATTTCTGGATGAATGAAGTTCTGTGAAGCCTCGTAGTAGTTGCGAGATCAAAATCCATAATGATTTGATTTTTGAAACAGGCGAGAGCAATTGCATGAAAGGAAGAATTAAGTGGTTCGAGCGTGTTGTATTTTTTTTTGTTTTCAGCGGTTGACAAAGGAGTACCAGTGATTAGTTATCGTTGCTTATTTCATTACATTGTCATTTCTCGCAGGTTAGAAATTGATAAATGAAAAGAATCGGTTAGGTACGTCCCAAGTAGGGTTCACTTGAGCTCTTTGTATCTTTCATGCGACAAACAGGCTCTTCAACACACACACACACACATCTTCTTTTTACCAGCTTTGGCTAAAATGTAACTCCAAGAGACCTTCTAGCAATCGCAATAAGCCAGTAGACTCTAAATCTATTGAGCCTAGCAGAGACTAGTTAAACACCCTGAGACTAGTAGATATAAGAGTAAGATTAGGATCGGTATTAGACTAAGAAGTTGCACCAATCTATCCGGCCAAAAATAAGATAGCGTGACGAGTAGATGGTGTACCTGATCCGAAATTACTCAATGAGTCAAACCTCGAACCTAACTCACCTGCAATATACAAATATATATATACTTTGCCAAAAATATAGATGCGGTTGGTCGCGATCTAGGACCGAATGTAGCAGGGAATATTTTTGGCAAAGTATATATATATTTGTATATTGCAGGTGAGTTAGGTTCGAGGTTTAACTCATTGAGTAATTTCGGATAAGGTACACCGTCTACTCGTCACGCTATCTTATTTTTCGCCGGATAGATTGGTGCAACTTCTTAGTCTAATACCGATCCTAATCTTACTCTTATATCTACTAGTCTCAGGGTGTTTAACTAGTCTCTGCTAGGCTCAATAGATCTAGAGTCTACTGGCTTATTGCGATTGCTAGAAGGTCTCTTGGAGAGGTAAATAATTTCTAAGTTAATTTCAAATCTCTCTGTTGCTGAAATTACAAGTAATTTCAGCACTTACAAATAAGTGGGTGGTTAGTTAGATGGCTCATGATTGGTTAATATTAAATATTTTATAGTGATAAAATATCCAATTTATAACCAATAATAAAATGTAATTTAGATCTGGTTCCACAGCACTTTTTAAACGATTTTATTTTTATGTTGTCTGTTCGAAGATGGCTGCGACCGCCGGTGAAATCAATCTGATTTCAAAATGGTTTGCTATGATTGTTTGTTCTGCTTGGGTGAAGAACTGATCGATTATAACTCTTGTCTGGGAATGGCGTGAAGCTCGAGTTTGGAGGGAATGCCTTGTAACTCGGATCTTTACGTATACTTGAACATTGAGGTGGTCATTGGTCTGATTCAATGAAGTCCTTTTCTGCTAAGTCAAGTCGTACTCTACATCCTTTTTTGTTTCGTGATTGTGAGCGGCATGTCGGTTGTGTTTAGCCATTCTGTAGGTTGAGTGTGATGGGGTCGTCTAGTCTTTGGATGCTCGTCTTTGCGGTTGGTCGCGATCTATGTACTGCATATTATAATTTACATTTTATAAAATTTTGTTAATTCTAATTTTTAATTATGATTTTGGTTAATTTTTTCGCAAAAGCTTTTTAGTTTTAGTTCAGTTGTTTTTAAGAGTTACTCACCCTTGAGTACCTCTTGTCAAAAATATAGTGTGGTCACAAAGCGTGGATGTAGCATGGTGGGTTAGGCCGGCTATAGAGCATGCTCAGGACGTCCTCTCTGGTGGGTTAGGCCAGAAGTGAGAGTATGATTTCATGCTGGTTTTTAAGGGGTCCTGTTTTGTGCTAACGTTTTATGTTATATTATTTCTGGGTTTTTTTTGTTATTTTGGTTGTGTCCCTTTTTCAAAAATCAAATTGTTTTTGTTTTGGCTTTGTCTTGCGACTTTTTGGTGTTTTTTTATTTCTTTTTTAGACTTGGTAATAGTCTTCAAAAGAATAACTTATCCAGTTTTAAGCTGGTTTAATCCGGTTTGGGTACCGTAGGTGTTCTTTTTTTAGTCATGCTGTTAGTTTGTGGTTTATTTTGTTTAGTTAGCTGCATTGGTTAGTTTGGTTATTATATAATTCCATTCCAACCGGGTTAGAGGAAAGTTGGAAAGTTGTTATTGCTTGTTTGAGTTGTTGTTAGTGCAAACTTAAAACATAAAATTCATTATTTTAAACAATTCTTCGTGGGCGAGTTGTGCGATTGTGGATAGAATTATTGTGCGGGTGAACAGGAGATATATAAAAGGTTAGTACTGCATTTCTTTGTATAAATTTACTACTTTAAGATTTAATTTTACCGCTCTGTGGGGGTTGAAAATTATAAACTGATTATCATCGTATTGAGTTTTACTACATTTAGGGAATTAATTTATAGTTGAATTTATTGCTTTCGAATTGAATTTTAATGCATCATTCAGTGCTGTAGGTTTAATAGAGTTTTATTCTGAAGAAAGAGTCTGTATTTTTTGTTGTTTTTTCTTTTTGTTGTAGGTGACCATGGGTGAAGACTAAAGAAAATGTAAACGATTTATAAAGAATGGTTAGTTTTTATTTTAATCTAGTTAGTTTTAAAATATTAAATTCATACTTACCTTAGTTGTCGGCAAAAAAACCGTGAGGGAAAACATCGTGAATAGCGTCGGATATAGTTAGTAATTTTGCTCGTATGCGTATGATATTTTTAGTTTGCAGCAGTGGCCAAAGCAATTGAAGTGTTTTTATGATTTTTAGTTCTTTGGTGGCTACTGAAAATTCATGAGGTGTGTTCTGGCTTAGATTGTAAATTTTATGATTGTCTTTAGTGTTGTGGATGAATTCTAAAATGGGTAGTTCTATAGGTTGAATATATTCATGCGGGACTATTAGGGAACGGGCTTCTTGGTCGTTGAAAGTCTTGGTCAGGGGACAAAATATATACATTTGGGTGATCGGGTCGTAATTCCGGAGGATGCCTTGAAGGTTAGTATTTTTAAAACAATACGTGAAGTTTAGGAAAAATGGTTATGTGTATTTAGAATTGATAAACCTGAAATCTGTGGTGGGGTTGTCGCGATAGTGTGTGTAAATGAAAATGATTTTGGATAAATCGAAGTTAAGTGTTGGTGCGTGTTTGTTTAGTTCGTAACATGATGTCGTGTGAACGTTCTTTTGGTGTGAGAAAATGAAAGGTTAGTAAAAAATGTTTGAAAAATTTGTGAATTGATTTGTATGCTTGAATGTCTGATAATGCTTCTGAAATAATGTGATCATGCTTTTTATCTAGTATGTTAAGTGTGAATAAGTAAGGTGTTTTAATGAAAACTTTTTCTGTTAATTGTGGGTGTGCAAACTCATCGTCGTCAAGAAATTGGTCTTGGTTAGATCTAATGATGTTATGAGCATAATATTCATTTGAAAAGTCGTTAGCTCGGAGTACAGTGAATGTTTTTTGTGATTTCTTATATCCTACGTATGTAAATTGTCTGGGTGTGAGTGCTGTGGTTAATCTGAATAATTCGTCCTTATTTCTCTCAATATCTTTTGTGGTGTTATAGAGTGGTATCGTAAGGGGATTAGTAAAATTATAATAAGCTGTCCAACGAAGTGTGGGTATTAATACATGTTCATCTACAAAGTGACGTGGTTCAGGGTTAGGGTCGGATTGATTTAGAGTATATTAGGGAAATAAAGGTAGGGTTAATTGAAGATAATTCGTAGTATTGGTGTGGTCTGGATGGTTTATATATTCTCGGGTGGTTCCGGGTTTGGATGGAAACGGGTGGTTTGGGATTTTTCGTTTAAAGGTTCTATAAGCTCGGTTAGTACTAGTGGATGTTTCTGTTGATGTGGATGATTGAGCGAGTGATGGGGTATTATCTGAAATTGGTGTAGGATTGCGATTGCTAGAAGGTCTCTTGGAGAGGTAACTAATTTCTAAGTTAAATTCAAATCTCTCTGTTGCTGAAATTACAAGTAATTTCAGCACTTACAAATAAGTGGGTTGTTAGTTAGATGGCTCATGATTGGTTAATATTAAATATTTTATAGTCAAAAAATATCCAATTTATAACCAATAATAAAATTTAGTTTAGATCTGGTTCCACAGCATTTTTTAAACGTCTTTATTTTTATGTTGTCTGTTCGAAGATGGCTGCGACCGCCGGTGAAATCAATCTGATTTCAAAATGGTTTGCTATGATTGTTTGTTCTGCTTGGGTGGAGAACTGATCGATTATCACTCTTGTCTGGGAATGGCGTGAAGCTCGAGTTTGGAGGGAACGCCTTGTAACTCGGATCTCTACGTATACTTGAAAATCGAGGTGGTCATTGGTCTGATTCAATGAAGTCTTTTTCTGCTAAGTCAAGTCGTACTCTACATCCTTTTTTGTTTCGTGATTGTGAGCGGCATGTCGGTTGTGTTTAGCCATTCTGTAGGTTGAGTGTGATGGGGTCGTCTAGTCTTTGGATGCTCGTCTTTGCGGTTGGTCGCGATCTATGTACTGCATATTATAATTTACATTTTATAAAATTTTGTTAATTCTAATTTTTAATTATGATTTTGGTTAATTTTTTCGCAAAAGCGTTTTAGTTTTAGTTCAGTTGTTTTTAAGAGTTACTCACCCTTGAGTACCTCTTGTCAAAAACATAGTGTGGTCACAAAGCGTGGATGTAGCACGGTGGGTTAGGCCGGCTATAAAGCATGCTCAGGACGTCCTCTCTGGTGGGTTAGGCCAGGAGTGAGAGTATGATTTCATGCTGGTTTTTAAGGGGTCCTGTTTTGTGCTAACGTCTTATGTTATATTATTTCTGGGTTATTTTTGTTATTTTGGTTGTGTCCTTTTTTCAAAAATCAAATTGTTTTTGTTTTGGCTTTGTCTTGACACTTTTTGGTGTTTTTTTATTTCTTTTTTAGACTTGGTAATAGTCTTCAAAAGAATAACTTATCCAGTTTTAAGCTGGTTTAATCCGGTTTGGGTACCGTAGGTGTTCTTTTTTTAGTCATGCTGTTAGTTTGTGGTTTATTTTGTTTAGTTAGCTGCATTGGTTAGTTTGGTTATTATATAATTCCATTCCAACCGGGTTAGAGGAAAGTTGGAAAGTTGTTATTGCTTGTTTGAGTTGTTGTTAGTGCAAACTTAAAACATAAAATTCATTATCTTAAACAATTCTTCGTGGGCGAGTTGTGCGATTGTGGATAGAATTCTTGTGCGGGTGAACAGGAGATATATAAAAGGTGTTTTTTCTTTTTGTTGTAGGTGATCATGGGTGAAGACTAAAGAAAATGTAAACGATTTATAAAGAATGGTTAGTTTTTATTTTAATCTAGTTAGTTTTAAAATATTAAACTCATACTTACCTTAGTTGTCGGGGAAAAAACCGTGAGGGAAAACATCGTGAATAGCGTCGGATGTAGTTAGTAATTTTGCTTGTATGCGTATGATATTTTTAGTTTGCAGCAGTGGCCAAAGCAATTGAAGTGTTTTTATGATTTTTAGTTCTTTGGTGGCTACTGAAAATTCATGAGGTGTGTTCTGGCTTAGATTGTAAATTTTATGATTGTATTTAGTGTTGTGGATGAATTCTAAAATGGGTAGTTCTATAGATTGAATATATTCATGCGGGACTATTAGGGAACAGGCTTCTTCGTCGTTGAAAGTCTTGGTGAGGGGACAAAATATATTTATTTGAGTGATCGGGTCGTAATTCCGGAGGATGTCTTGAAGGTTATTATTTTTAATACAATACGTGAAGTTTAGGAAAAATGGTGATGTGTATTTAGAATTGATAAACTGAAATCTGAGGTGGGGTTGTCGCGATAGTGTGTGTAAATGAAAATGATTTTGGATAAATCGATATTAAGTGCAGGTGCGTGTTTGTTTAGTTCATAACATGATGTCGTGTGAACATTCTTTTGGTGTGAGAAAAATGAAAGGTTAGTGAAAAAGTTTGAAAATTTCGTGAAATGATTTGTATGCTTGAATGTCTGATAATGCTTCTGAAATAATGTGATCAAGCTTTTTATCTAGTATGTTAAGTGTGAATAAGTAAGGTGTTTTAATGAAACTTTTTTTCTGTTAATTGTGGGTTTGCAAACTCATCGTCAAGAAATTGGTCTTGGTTAGTTCTAATGATGTTATGATCATAATATTCATTTAAAAAGTCGTTAGCTCGGAGTACAGTGAATGTTTTTAGTAATTTCTTATATCCTACGTATGTAAATTGTCGGGGTGTGAGTGCTGTGGTTAATCTGAAAAGTTTGTCCTTATTTCTCTCAATATCTTTTGTGGTGTTATAGAGTGGTATCGTAAGGGGGTTAGTAGAATTATAATAAGCTGTCCAACGAAGTGTGGGTATCAATACATGTTCAACTACAAAGTGACGTGGTTCAGGGTTAGGGTTGGATTGATTTAGTGTATATTGGGGAAATAAAGGTAGGGTTAATTGAAGATAATTCGTAGTATTGGTGTGGTCTGGATGGTTTATATATTCTCGGGCGGTTCTGGGTTTGGATGGAAACGGGTGGTTTGGGATTTTTCGTTTAAAGGTTCTATAAGCTCGGTTAGTACTAGTGGATGTTTCTGTTGATGTGGATGATTGAGCGAGTGATGGGGTATTATCTGAAATTGTTGTAGGTGTTGGTGGATTTGATGATGTGATTGTTGATGATAGTTGGTGAAAAGTGAGGGTGTGGGGAGATAATAACTGTTGTTGCAATGTTATAAAATTATCTAATTCATTGAAAATTTGAAAATTATCTGGGCAATTGTTGATGGATCGTTCGTGATGAAAAGGGGAGTAGATCGGGGTCACTTGAGAAGGAGTGTAGGGAGATATACATTAGTTTTGAGGTTGAATATGTTAAAAAAGGGGTTTTGAGAAGGTCGAGGAGGTGGTTTGGGTGTGGGTAGAAGGGGATAGTTCGGAGACTGCAAATTCATCTGGAGTTTCTACGTCGGAGTTATTAAATTGTGATATTGTTTGAAAAACTGTGATATCTGAGTTAGTATCAGAATTCATGCCTGATGATGGAATAATTTGTGGTGAATCAGGTGGCGGAAAAGCAAAAGTAACATTATATGGATTGGATTTTGGAGGTTGGCAGGGTGGGAGTTTGATCGGTGGATTGATCCAATTTGTCTGCTCATCGTGGGCTGAAAAAAAATTATTTTGAAACTGAAGGTGGTGGTATGGGATTGTTCAATGATTTGTTCATATGTATCGTCATTTTGGGGGTGTTGTGTCACTATATGTTGAATGGGGCTTTGTATGTGGCTTGGTCTCAAGTTTGGGGAGTTTGTGGTTGCCAAGTTCCTAAAATTTCGTGAGACTAATGATAGTGGATGGTTATGATGGAGGTTTGGTAAGTGTGGTACTGTAGGTAATGCACTTGTATTATTGTTTGATTCGTCGTATGTGTTCGGGTGTGTTCATATATTTGTATTATATTCTTTCATTTGTGCATCTAAGAGGAATTTATATATTGATGATGAAAATATTCCAAAAAATCCAGCAAATAATATGCGTGCTACGGTTGCTTGTCGGTTTACTTGTGTGTGTATTGCACATGTGTTATAGTTTATGGTTTATGGTGTTTAGTAAGCTGCGTTGGTTAGTTTGGTTATTATATAATTCTATTCCAACCGGGTTAGAGGAAAGTTGGAAAGTTGTTATTGCTTGTTTGAGTTGTTGTTAGTGCAAACTTAAAACATAAAATTCATTATTTTAAACAATTCTTCGTGGGCGAGTTGTGCGATTGTGGATAGAATTATTGTGCGGGTGAACAGGAGATATATAAAAGGTTAGTACTGCATTTCTTTGTATAAATTTACTACTTGTAAGATTCATGATGTGTGTTCTGGCTTAGATTTTAAATTTTATTATTGTATTTAGTGTTGTGGATGAATTCTAAAATGGGTAGTTCTATAGGTTGAATATATTCATGCGGGAAATTAGGGAACGGGCTTCTTGGTCGTTGAAAGTCTTGGTGAGGGGACAAAATATATACATTTGGGTGATCGGGTCGTAATTCCGGAGGATGCCTTGAAGGTTAGTATTTTTAAAACAATACGTGAAGTTTAGGAAAAAATGGTGATTTGTATTTAGAATTGATAAACTGAAATCTGTGGTGGGGTTGTCGCGATAGTGTGTGTAAATGAAAAAGTTTTTGGATAAATCGAAATTACGTTGCGTGTTTGTTTAGTTCGTAACATGATGTCGTGTGAACGTTCTTTTGGTGTGAGAAAATGATAGGTTAGTGAAAATGTTTGAAAATTTCGTGAAATGATTTGTATGCTTGAATGTCTGATAATGCTTCTGAAATAATGTGATCATGCTTTTTATCTAGTATGTTAAGTGTGAATAAGTAAGGTGTTTTAATGAAAACTTTTTCTGTTAATTGTGGGTGTGCAAACTCATCGTCATCAAGAAATTGGTCTTGGTTAGATCTAATGATGTTATGAGCATAATATTCATTTGAAAAGTCGTTAGCTCGGAGTACAGTGAATGTTTTTTGTGATTTCTTATATCCTACGTATGTAAATTGTCTGGGTGTGAGTGCTGTGGTTAATCTGAATAATTCGTCTTTATTTCTCTCAATATGTTTTGTGGTGTTATAGAGTGGTATCGTAAGAGGGGTAGTAAAATTATAATAAGCTGTCCAACGAAGTGTGGGTATTAATACATGTTCATCTACAAAGTGACGTGGTTCAGGGTTAGGGTCGGATTGATTTAGAGTATATTGGGAAAATAAAGGTAGGGTTAATTGAAGATAATTTGTAGTATTGGTGTGGTCTGGATGGTTTATATTTTCTCGGGTGGTTCCGGGTTTGGATGGAAACGGGTGGTTTGGGATTTTCGTTTAAAGGTTCTATAAGCTCGGTTAGTACTAGTGGATGTTTCTGTTGATGTGGATGATTGAGCGAGTGATGGGGTATTATCTGAAATTGGTGTAGGTGTTGGTGGATTTGATGATGTGATTGTTGATGATAGTTGGTGAATGGTGAGGATATGTGGAGATAGTAACTGTTGTTGCAATGTTATAAAATTATCTAATTCATTAGAAATTTGAAAATTATCTGGGCACTTGTTGTTATATCGTTCGTGATGAAAAGGGGAGTAGGTCGGGGTCACTTGAGAAGGAGTGTAGGGAGATGTACATTAGTTTTGAGGTTGAATAGATTGAAAAAGGGGTTTTGAGAAGGTTTAGGAGGTGGTTTGGGTGTGGGTAGAAGGGGTAGGTTCGGAGACTGCAAATAATCGGGAGTTTCTCCATCGGAGTTATTAAATTGTGATATTGTTTGAAAAACTGTGATATCTGAGTTAGTATCAGAATTCATGCCTGATGATGTAATAATTTGTGGTGATTCAGGTGGCGGAAAAGCAAAAAGTGGGATTATATGGATTGGATTTTGGAGGTTGGCAGGGTGGGAGTTTGGTCGGTGGATTGATCCAATTTGTCTGTTCATCGTGGGCTGAAAAAAATAATTATTTTCAGACTGAAAGTTGGTGGTATCGGGCTGTTCAATGATTGGTTTATATGTATCGTCGTTTTGGGGGTGTTGTGTAACTATATGTTGAATGGGGCTTTGTATGTGGCTTGGTCTCAAGTTTGGGGGGTTTGTGATTGCCAAGTTCCTAAAATTTTGTGAGACTAATGATAGTGGATGGTTATGATGGAGGTTTGGTAAGTGTGGTACTGTAGGTAATGCACTTGTATTATTGTTTGATTCGTCGTATGTGTTCGGGTGTGTTCATATTTTTGTATTATATTCTTTGATTTGTGCATCTAAGAGGAATTTATTTATTGATGATGAAAATATTCCAAAAAATCCTGCAAATAACTTGCGTGCTACGCTTGCTTGTCGGTTTACTTGTGTGTGTATTGACCATGTGTTATCGTTTATGGTTTATAGTGTTTAGTAAGCTGCGTTGGTTAGTTTGGTTATTATATAATTCTATTCCAACCGGGTTAAAGGAAAATGGTAACTTGTTATCGCTTGTTGAGTTGTTGTTAGTGCAAACTTAAAACTTAAAATTCATTATTTTAAACAATTCTTCGTGGGCGAGTTGTGCGATTGTGGATAGAATTCTTGTGCGGGTGAACAGGAGATATCTAAAAGGTTAGTACTGCATTTCTTTGTATAAACTTACTACTTTAAGATTTAATTTTACTGCTTTGTGGGGGTTGAAAATTATAAACTGATTATCATCGTATTGAATTTTACTACATTTAAGGAAAAAATTTATAGATGAATTTATTGCTTTCGATTTGAATTTTAATGCATCATTCAGTGCTGTAGGTTTAATAGAGTTTTATTCTGAAGAAAGAGTCTGTATTTTTATTAGTTATTTTCTTTTTGTTGTAGGTGATCATGGGTGAAGACTAAAGAAAATGTAAACGATTTATAAAAAATGGTTATTTTTTATTTTAATCTAGTTAGTTTTAAAATATTAAATTCATACTTACCTTAGTTGTCGGGGAAAAAACCGTGAGGGAAAACATCGTGAATAGCGTCGGATGTAGTTAGTAATTTTGCTTTTATTCGTATGATATTTTTAGTTTGCAGCAGTGGCCAAAGCAATTGAAGTGCTTTTAATTTTTTAGTTCTTCGGTGGCTACTGAAAATTCATGAGGTGTGTTCTGGCTTAGATTGTAAATTTTATGATTGTATTTAATGTTGTGGATGAATTCTAAAATGGGTAGTTCTATAGATTGAATATATTCATGCGGGACTATTAGGGAACAGGCTTCTTGGTCGCTAAAAGTCTTGGTGAGGGGACAAAATATATACGTTTGGGTGATCGGGTCGTAATTCCGGAGGATGCCTTGAAGGTTAGTATTTTTAAAACAATACGTGAAGTTTAGGAAAAAATGGTGATGTGTATTTAGAATTGATAAACTGAACTCTGTGGTGGGGTTGTCGCGATAGTCTGTGTAAATGAAAATGATTTTGGATAAATCAATATTAAGTGTAGGTGCGCGTTTGTTTAGTTCGTAACATGATGTCGTCTGCACGTTCCTTTGGTGTGAGAAAATGAAAGGTTAGTGAAAATGTTTGAAAGTTTCGTGAAATGATTCGTATGCTTGAGTGTCTGATAATGCTTCTGAAATAATGTGATCATGCTTTTTATCTAGTATGTTAAGTGTGAATAAGTAAGGTGTTCTAATGAAAATTTTTCTGTTAATTGTGGGTTTGCAAAAGGATCGTCGTCAAGAAATTGGTCTTGGTTAGATCTAATGATGTTATGATCATAATGTTCAAATGAAAAGTCATTAGCTCGGAGTGCAGTGAATCATTTTAGTATTTTCTTATATCCTAAACGTAAATTGTCGGGGTGTGAGTGCTGTGGTTAATCTGAATAGTTCATCCTTAATTCTCTCAATAACTTTTGTGGTGTTATAGAGTCGTAAAACTGTGATATCTGATTTAGTATCAGAATTCATGTCTGAAGATAAAATAATTTGTGGTGAATCAGGTGGCGGAAAAGCAAAAAGTGGGATTATATGGATTGGATTTTGGAGGTTGGCAGGGTGGGAGTTTGATCGGTGGATTGATCCAATTTGTCTGCTCATCGTGGGCTGAAAAAAATAATTATTTTGAGACTGAAAGGTAGTGGTATGGGGCTGTTCAATGATTTGTTCATATGTATCGTCGTTTTGGGGGTGTTGTGTCACTATATGTTGAATGGGGCTTTGTATGTGGCATGGTCTCAAGTTTGGGGAGTTTGTGATTGCCAAGTTCCTAAAATTTCGTGAGACTAATGATAGTGGATGGTTATGATGGAGGTTTGGTAAGTGTGGTACTGTAGGTAATGCACTTGTATTATTGTTTGATTCGTCGTATGTGTTCGGGTGTATTCATATTTTTGTATTATATTCTTTGATTTGTGCATCTAAGAGGAATTTATTTATTGATAATGAAAATATTCCAAAAAATCCTGCAAATAATATGCGTGCTACTCTTGCTTGTCGGTTTGCTTGTGTGTGTATTGCACATATGTTATAGATTCCTTTTAGTAATGAGAAAAGAAATTCAATAAAAATAAACAGCTTATAAGATAGTCTATCTTTCTAAGATGTAATATGGCCATCCTAGAGAGGCAAGGATTTCGTTTTTTAAGGTTACAAAACTAAAAATATTTGTTGGTGAGATTTCTTGTGGTCTATATTTTTCACCGTTTAAACATATGTTATCTTCAATATCTTTAAAATATCCGCTGTAGTCTTGTGTGTATATGTCTGAAAAGCCTGCGGTTTCTTCAAGTTTTTGTAAATTTTGAATTATTGATTGTCGTTGTATTGTGTCCATTTCTATTAGTAGTTCCTGAAGTTGTTGTTTACGAATGTGATATTGTTTATCTGATTTAGAGTAGATTCCTGTTGAAGGTAGATCAATATTAGGATTTCGAGCAATATTTCGAATAGTTTGGGGTGAAAACTTTTTCAGTGGTTGCATTAATGTTGGGTATGGTGTGAGTAGATAGTATTTTTTCGTTGGGATTTAATTGTACGACGTGGTGGCTGTTTTCTGATCCACATGGGACTGCGGTATCCCAAAAATATGTTCATCTTGAAAGTGTATCAACAAAAAGAACTTTATTTTCAAAGAATATTGGGATTCTTTTGTAACAACGCTTATCTTCAAAAACAGATAATGGTGATATTTTTTTGGTGCAAGTTGCAAGTATAAAACCGTAATATATTCCTTCATAGTCAAGGAAGTTTGATCTATTTCCGGATAAAAAATATCCTGCGTAGGGTATTTTTAGAACTGCTAATGCGAGTGATTGTATAATCTGAGTTCTTTCTAATTCACATAGTTGATAGAGTGTTTCTAATTCTGAAAGTGACATTTCTTGAAAAACTCTACTAATTGTGTAGTCTAATTTCATATCTAAGTGGATGTCATAGTGTTTTGCGCCAAAATATGTATTATTCATTAGTGATAATTTTTGTAATCGTGTACTTTCACTGTCTCGTGGTTTTATTTGTCCACGAGGGTTTCTTTTTTTAAGAAGATTTACTGGGATGCATGATGTTCCTTCGTTGAGAGGTTGATGTGTTGCATGGGGATTATATTTTAATTTTCAAGTGGTCATATCGAAACCTTCATTGTATTTGACAAGTATTTCGGAATAATGTGTTTTGTGGAGTGGATTTTGATATTTCGTGCAAATTCTGTTTCATGGTAGAATTGAAAACGCGTTAAATTTATTTCTAAATTCTGAATGTTCCTAAATTTAATATTGCGGTTTCTTTTTTGACTTGGATTGACAGTGTCAAATGGGATGGATTCAATGAAAAATTTTTCACGGAATTTAATCATTCGAGCGTGGATTTTTGCTACTTGAAATGTTGTACAAGTATCTTCGGGAAATCAAACAATTGTTGCTTGTGTTCTTGTTGTGGGGTCACAATAGCCTTGGTACTTTTTGCAAGTTTAACATTCGCCCGGAAGATACATATCGACGGAAAATAAAGCTAGGTTCTAAGACGACTGGCCAACGTCTAAACAGAGCTCTACATGCTTTTCACTGTCTCTTTCAAGCCAGTTCTTTCGGTGGTCTTTCTAACATCGGGTCCAAAAAAATGTTACTGCTTTCGGCTTCGGTCAAAACACTCAAATTAAATTGATTACATGCAGAAATAATGAGCTCATGGCTGGGTCTCAGTATTCCCAGACCACGAGATCACTCCTAAAAACAAGGCTACTACTATTTATTGAATTATTATTGTTTTTGTTCAGTAGATAAAAATCTTCATCTCCATCGAAGATGGATCAACCCTTTCCCCCAACTTCTAGCTTCTCATCCTTGCAAAATGAATTCAGATGTTAATTAAATTCAATTCAGGACATAATAGGGAAGCTAAAAGTTTGTATAAAATGCTAAGAGTTTCAGTCTCGAGACCCCTCCGGATTCTTGAATCCGGGGAAACAAGACCTTTATCTTCCTTTCGGAAGGCTGTCTTCTACCCTTCACCGTTGTTCGCAACGGCCTTGCAACTATTGTAGCGACACAATAGTTGCAACTCGGAACGGTCTCTGCTATTTCTGCTCGTCTCTAATTCCGATCCTAAATTTTTTCGTTGTTCTCGTCGCAACTACTGTTGTTGTTGTTGTGTTTTATTTCGGTTTTCTGCCAAAATGGTCGTTTCTGACGTTTCTCAGAAATATGACGTCATACTTCGAAAATTTAAAAATTTGAAACACCAGAATATTCTAGCCTTCACCGTTTAGCTAATCGTTCCAATAACACTGCTTATCTTTCAAAACTGCTAATTCGGAAGGCTAGCTGCCAAAATTTCGAATCTGCATTTTCGTCCATTCTGGTCGAATGTCACATACTCCCCGTACAGTCCGGTCAATGTCCCCATTGAATCTCGCAATGCTCGTAAAATTGGTACAGTGTCATCGAACAGAATTTACAAAAAGCACGAAATTACTTTTATCCGCGTCATATCGACTCACTGCAGAATATAAATGGCATCATACTACGTCACTATAGTCCTCCAATTTTTTCACTAATCTGCACATTGAGGATATGACCTAAGATAAAAAGATCTTTTTTGACTTCCAATGTCAATGTCTTGATTTAAAACTTTTTCTCCTAGATTTAAAAAGATGTTGGTTTGCAGGACAGTCCTGCCATTACTACCACCAGGTCTGCAGCAAGCAGTGGCAGGGAAACTCGTCATGTGTCAACATGATGCTCCTCCAATTACGTTTTCCCGAAGCTTCCAGTAATGGTTCCACTTCCATCATCACTCGGTGGACTTAATCCTTCTCGTCTATTGTATTGTAATCTGTAACGGTTGATCCTCTCTGTTTCTGTCTTTCAAAGTCACTGAAGTTCCCACTCACGTATCCCATGAAATTTCTTCCCAGTATCGATTCCAACTCCTCCTTTGTTCTCTCTGGAACTGCGGAAAACATCTTACATAGCAACTCGTAAGATTTTTTGGACATTCTCGTTAGTCTCACACACTTTGGCACTGAGAAGGCTTGATCCACGATCGTTCTCGTACTCTTTACATCCCCAGCTACAAAATGCACCGGATATCTGCTCTTGCACATTGGAGCCAGTCAGTGTCAATCCCACCAAATATCGTGCTCCTGATGGTCTACAATAAGTGTCACTGTGTCTGATGTTCATTTCTGCCTGGATCGCTTCCCTCCATTTTTCTATGTGCTTCTGCTCAGTTTGCAAAACTCCTGGGAACACTTCTACACTGATGGCTGTGACCATCTCATGTCTCTGTTCTAGATTCAATAATGACTCTAAAGAACCAAACATGCTGTAGAATTCTAGTGCAGTCACTAGATTCACCTCGGTTCCTCCATGGCAATCTGCGATCAGTTCCGTTTCCGTCCTTGCTTTCATCACGACATTCCCAAACAATATCGTCAATTGCTTGTGTTGTCTCTCTAGGGTTTTCACACAGTCCAGACCTCCACAAACGTGACCTTCCAGTCCACAGACTTCCGCCAGACAGCTACCAGGCTTGACCCCAAGCTTCTGGTCCCCAGCCAGGCAACTCCACGTTGTCTTCCCCGTTGCTCCTAGAGGCTGTTATCATCACATTGTATATGATGTTCAGTTCACGTAGGTTACTGTCTGCATTCAGCTCCCTCTGTACATCTTGTGTCGCCCGTAATATCGAGTCAGCATTGGGACTAGGACACCATGATGGTCTCATCAGTTCCCACACTACCATCACGCTCGTTCTCAGTAGTTCAACTGAGAATCCCAACCCAAACTCCACTCTTTTGTCGGATTTTGGTACGGAAGGTGCAGTCACCTCTTCTTCCAAGACCAATCCCAATTTGGTCTGCGGATTTTTAGCGCTCTTAATCGTTACAATTCTCGACGTCCAGAATCTTAGCAACACCGCCTGCTCGTAACCGAAGAAGCAATCGCGTATGTCTTCACTCAGGAAAGGGTTGTACGCTATCCCTATGATTCCGGACACGTAGCTGTACGACTTCTTCTTGATCGGTCCACAGTACTCACTGGATTTTGGTAGTGCCCCCATAGATTCTTTAGTGAGTCTCAGCTCCTTCTTTGAATATCTCCTGATTTCATCTATCTTTCTCATGGGCTCTAACTCCTCAGGTTCTTTCATATTCACCCTCATCGGCTTGCTTTGATGCATCTCCAGCAGTGCTAGCAAGAGTAAGGCTTTTGCTCGTTCATCGCCCTCCCTCAACATCTTGACACAGGTGTTCAATGCTGGTACTGAAATCTGCTCTATCAGGAATCGAATGAAACAGAGAGCGTCTCTCCGCTTCGCGCACACTACTGCTGCTCCCTCTTGGGTTATCAGCTCCCTCAGGTTCGTCATAAGTAAAACTTTTTCTTCTTTTGAGCTTTTCCTTTCTTCTGAGTCACATTCCCCGCGAATTAATCCCATCATGCACCAGGCGAACCTCAGTTGTAATTCGGCTCTTACGTAGGGTACTGCCATGAGAGCGTGTATTCTCGGCGCAGTCCTCATTTCCTCTTCGAAGTACTTCAACACCACTGTTTTCCATGGAAGGGTCACTAACTGCTCGATCGTTTCCGCCTGCATCTCAGACGACGCTAGAGTTCCGTACGCCTTCTGCTTGAGGGTGGTGCCTCGCAACATCGTCTCCAGATAACCTTCCATGGCCATTTTGTCTTCCAGAGCCATCACATATCCTCAAGCCGAGTTTCGGTATTCTAACATCTCCATGTATCCACCGGCGGGTTCATCTATTGACACAGTCTCCGACACTGTCAGTCGGTGATACTCCACTGGTACTAGTTGTCCTGCAACACTTCCCTTTTCGTGGTTCATGGGAGATGGTTTAAAGTCTTTTATTATGCTTTCTCCAAATTGGCTAAGTATTTCCATTTCTAAGGTCGCTCCAGTCAGAGTGCGGTCACTCCTTTTGGATTTGTAACCTGTTGACTTTATCCCTGCCATGAGAATGGGTGGCACCATCGCTACATCGGTTAACATTCTGACCGTGACAGGCAATTGATAATCACCTTGTCCAAAATCCATGGCCTCTTCGACTCGTTTTCGTTTCGCTGAATTGACAGCTTTCATTGATATCTCTGAACCCACCTTCGTCTTTCCTACTCTCCTCGGCATCACCTAGTGCCTAACTTCATCTTCATCTCGTTGATCTTATCAATCAACAATTTCGATCGCATCGTTCCCCTCCTGGTTCTTGACAGTTATACCACCTCTCCTTTATCATCCTGCGGTGTCATCTTGATGGTGGAGTTCGCCTCACTTTCATCAGTGGCTGAGTCAATCAACAACTCACTCAATCTCCCTTCACACTCATCAAGTTTGTCAAGGACTTCCCGCATCAATGGTCGGTTGAGACCTATTTTCAAAATGGACTGGGTCCCATAGCTCTGAACCACTGTCCAGACTTCTTCCACGAACGTCACTCTGTCCAATCTACATCCCGTCCTACTTTCATGGTGTCGGTGATGTACTTCCCACTCTTCTTCGGGCAACGTTCCCAAGAAAGGTACTCTGGCAGAGGCCTCTATTCTTCTTCTCCTTGGTGATTCCATGAGGATTCTTTGTTCGTTATTTCTCGAATTGCCAGGAGAGCTGCTCTCCGGCAAATTCCGTTTCATTTCTGTAAAGGCTGACGGAGGTTCCAGTGTCGAAGTGCCTTCATCTGCTGGCTCAGTCGCCTCCAAAGTATTCGCGTTGTTCTCAAGATCACTGAAGAAATTGAAATCCAGGCTGGATATTCCTCCTGTCGATGCCCTGTCGTCTTCCCCACCAGCTTGATTTGCATTTTGTTGCATGGGTTCTTCCGCTTGACGGCTTCCTCCCTGTCCGTCATCTCCTTCTGACATATCCTTCTTCGAGCTTGATGGTCCTTGCTTTTCATTGTCGGCCCCTTCCGGAAGTTTCGGTATGATCAGCGTGCCAGCCGATCCCTTTTCCTCTTCTTCATGGACCACTTTGATTTCCTCACAGCCGAAGGGTGCTAGGAAGGTTCTCGCCTGCAACGTTCCTCCTACTTTCAATTCCGGTTTCACCGGTCCTGCCTCTCATCTTCATAGGCGCTAAGCCTAATCCCGCCCATTCCTCGACAAATCTTCCAGGCTTGGGAGTCGCGGCGTTGCTTATTCCCCTTCTCGTTGCTTGATCCGTGTAGGCAAATCGTGTGTACTGTAACACGGCGGCCTTCCTCCCCACAGAGTATGGATCCATCGTTCCCACGAATTTCCCTATTCCCCTTTCATTGGTTTCAAATGCTCTCAACCTAGGAGTCTGTACCACGGAGACTGCTCCGAGCAACATCCTTCTTATCAGAGGGAATTCAGGGATTTCTTCCGGCAGCTTCTCGTAATCACCCCAATCTTTTGTCTCTTCTCTCACCTTGTGATATGCTGCAGTGAGACGAGGAACTCTGGTTATCTCACCATTCGTCTTATCATAGGGTCTCAGATTCCAAAGCTTCGGAAACACCTCGATGTGTCCTCTCTCTACTTCTCCCATGCGATCACGGAAGTGATCGTCAAAATTGATGACCGTCATTTCTGGCTCTGATATCTTCGCAAACAACAGATCTTCGCTCATGAGCTCCCGCAACACTTGTTGCTCGCTCCAGTTCAGCGCACTACCGTCCACTGCTGAAATGAGGTTCAGGTGCAACACCGACCTCCTATACGCCTCCACCTTGACATCAGGGAACGCAAATGTGACTGCTGGTACATAAATCACTGTCACAAACTCCGTGGGTCCTCTGATCAACGCTAAGGGATCGGTCCTCATAGCCAAGCTCAGATCGGTTAGTAGGGGCATGCCCCCCACATGTCGTCTCACATCTTCTTCTCTTTCGATAGTCTCATCTTCTCCCGTTCCAAAGCGATTTTGTTGTAAGAGATATTGGATAAGAGTGTGTCTCAGGTCTCGTATCTTATTCCACGAGTCTGTGGCTTTATTCATGTCTGATTTTCTCACCTTCTCTCTCATCTGCTCTGGGCAACGTGTCAGCTTCATTAACCCTCCCAAGTTTCCGTGGGTAATCGCAATCAACGTTAGAAGCCCATCTAACTGCAGGTTCTGAACTTCTTCGGTGAGCAGTACCGCCGGTCCTTTCACGAAACTCTCTGCTCCAAACGTCACGAACAAGGCTAGTAGCTCCACAATCGATACTTCCACTACTGCTTAGAGGAATCCCTTTATCAAGTAATGAGAAACTTTCGGGTAAACTTTCGCCAAGAAGGACGCGGTCCATCCGTCTCCCAACCCTTCCAGCATGATATCTGTCCGTTCAAAGCCTTCTTTCCCCCTCACTTCCTGGGTCCAGAAGGTTTCTAAGGTAATCTGGCACATTCTATTCACAAACTCAGCTGTCTTTTCTTCAGCATTTTCCGCTAGATTCACCTCCTTTAACAAGTAGGCATGGATCTTCCTGATAATTACAGGGCATTGCTCAAAAGAATCTGCGCCCAATGCCGCCACACGAGGACTTAGATAAAGCCACTGGTTAGCCTCCGGTTTGGTCCTCAAAACCATCGCCTCCAAATGAGCTCTAGTCTCCTGTGAATTCTTCCTTCTCGCTTTTTCACCTGTTACTTCCATTGCTCGGAACCATAAGTCGTTCGACATCGCTATGATCACTCGATGGTCGTCGTCTATTCCCGGTTTAAGTTTGAGCTGTCGACTGAAATTGGACAGTTCCAAACCAATCACCTCATCCAACACTAACATGTGCAGCGCATGGTCCTTGAATCCTCTCATCGAGTTCGAGATATCTGACCACACCGCAGGTAATTCAGCCCTGAGTGATCTCAGGTTCTCCATCTCTATCATGCGATTTGGAGCCGATATGATCACATCATATTTCCCTTCCGAAAGCAAGGTCACGATCGCATACACGAATTTCAATCCATCCGGGAGACATGCATACCCCGGAGACAGCGCGAACACTACTCTCGGTGTCACCTTGCTGAACGAACCCTCCTTCTTCGCATCCACCACTTCACCCATTGACTCCAGGATATCCTTTATTGCTGGCCACACAGCATTTTCTGCCATTAAACCTCTACTGTGCAAATGGTCATTGATGCCAGCAAACACGATCGTGACTGGGTTCATGTCCGTTTCTCCGATTGCCAGAGATACGGCTTGCAGTAGGTCCAGATCGACCGCTGCCAACATTATGACATCCGGCCAAAACAGAGACTTGGAAGTGTACACGAACTCTGAATTCGCTACTATCATAATCTTGGCCTTCCTCATTTCTGCTTTGTCGTACGCGGCAAAGATGGTCTCATCTTTCTTTATCGCTTTCAATCCGCCGTACCTTTGGACGTCACCATCTTGACTCACTTGTTTCGGGTATGTTCTATCTTTCACATAACTCGGGGGTGTCGCCACCTGCCTGAACATAATCACATGTTGTCCAATCGGCGTCCTCGTTGTCAGAAATCTTCCCGGTCTCTCTTCTCGATTCCCCTCATCATGATTCAACCTCCGTCCTGCAATGGTCTTGCGTTCACTGGTCCCATTGTGTTATTAGAGGGCAGTCCCTCTAGGTCAGCAAATCTCAAGGCTGTCGTGGAGCTGAAGTTTATGCCAGCGGCTATCAACCAGTCTATACGCCTGTTATCGAGTACAGTCTACTGACGGATAGCCTCGCTCCATTCAGCATCCTCCTGGCATCCTCGATGAAGCTCACCCTCTGGAGATCCAGCTTCATTAGTTCGTCCTTGTACACATGCCAGGGAGATGGTATGGGCCTTGACCACATCATCGAGCCTCTATCCGGGCGTTTCTCCTCTCGACTGGTACTTGTCGTCTCCGATCTCGTGTCTGATCTAGACGTGCTAGTTGTCTCTTCTATCGGGTTGACAGGCCCTAGTCTTCTCCTAGGATGAATGGTCCTCCTCACCGGCGCTTCTCCCAATCGATCTTGAACGTCTGTTCTTTGACCTGGTTCGCTGGATCTCTGCTGTTTATAGTTCTTGACGGCCGGGACCGTCCCCAAGCGTGTTTCCAGGCTAGGAGGCACAAATGTGGTAATCGCCGTTTCGTTCGATGCTCCTTCCTCCTTTAACACTCCTGTGTCAAAGAGTTCTACTTCCAACTCATCCAACCGCTCTAGGAAGACTCGATTCAACCAAGGCTGTCCTTCTATACTATTGAAGTGGATGCCGTCCGTGGTCAGCCTGGCCTGATCCATAGCTCTCAACTCATGTTCGATGTCCATGAGGATCATTCTTCCGGCATTCCGACTTGCGAGATTCCTCAAGATATTATTCCATCTGACCACTCCTTCGTTGTGCCTTCTCCCTGCTGCCGTCAAGTTCCTTGTATTCATCGGCACAGTGCAAAGGGTCAGTACCGCGCAGTTGAATTTCTGCCAGAGAGTAGTAAACAGGCACACCATCATTGATTCCCATAGTGCTTCCTGCTCATCCGAACCTCTAGAGATGTTATTCGTTCCAACCAGGATCATCACATTGGGGATCCTCCCTGGATTCATTAGTTCCACCATCCGATATAACTGGGCTATTGTCGCGCCTCCGAAGGCCATCACCGTGGTGACCCAAGAGATCCTCAAATTCGAGAGTACTCTGACTAAGCTGTCTCCCGGTATCAGACGTGATGTCCCCATTAGCGGTTGCTGCAGGTTTACTGCCGGGTTCCAAGTCGCTCGGTTGAAACAAGCTCTCGGATCTGTCTTCGGGACTCCCGTGAAGTTATATCTCAACTGGTTATTCTTTTGTACGTCTATTACACGTGACACTTTCTTCGCTGGCATCTTCTGTATTCTTCTCTCTGGGGTCTTAGAGCTCCCCATTGGTGGCGTCGTGTCGCTAACTCCCTGCCTGATCACGGTTTGGGAGAGTCGTACTCTGCCCGTGTCGTCGATCGTTCCATAGGGTGCAGTCACCCCGGAACCTTGTGCATTCTTGTTGGCGACTAGTCGTCCAGCTGTCTCTATCAGCCCCTTCACCGTTTGTTCCACGACTGGGTCACCCAAGGTGTCACTAGGGTCCGGGATTGTCACTCGACCTGTTGCTGTCGGGAGTCGTGTCACCGTTGTTTGGCTCATTTCTCGAGGTGTCAAGAGCTCCATCGGGGACTGCCCACGAGGAATACTCCTTGCAGGTAGCACCTTCTCCACGGCCGTTGTCAACGCACTCCGCTCTTTGTAATCCCAGCTCAAGCGCTCAATCTCTTCGCTCTGCTTTTTGCTGCAGTCCTCGAACAATCTCTTCCACATGACCCTATCTTCCTCCGTACTGAGCATGGTCTTAGTCATCTTGTCCAGCTCCCTTTTCGTCCTTTCCAGTTCGTCCTTTATCCCATCCAGATCTTGCATGGTTTGGTTCGTCTGAAACTTTTGTTCTACTTTCGCCCTCTTTGGTGGCACAGCTGCTCTCAGTGGTGAACCAGACGAGGCAGCCTCGCTGTTCATCTCCTGATGCATTCTCGTCAGCCCAGGTTTGGGCTTGGAGGGCATAGGCATTTCACTTGGTTGGTAAGTCCTAGAACTTCCCAATCCGGGCTCAATCGCCAAGTCACTCCCTGAGAGAGCCCTGTTTCTCCACCTCATCACTCTCATGTTCGGGCGGTCTATTACTCCCCTCTCTCCGTATGCTGCCATCAATAGGACTTCCGTGGGGCGGTCCCCACGGTTGTAGCCCCAAGATGTTTATCAGGGCGGTCAGCAACATGACTACCTCTGGGTCCTCCAGAGCGAAGTCTCGATCCATCAGCCGACGATAGATCGCATCTATCATCGTTCCTACATATGCCTCTGCCAGGTCCATCAATTCATCCAAGTTGAAATTATCCATTCTGTTCTTAAGGTTCGATTTGATTTGATTCCAAGGTTTGACTCAAGTGAGCAATTAAACGATCAATTAGGCTCTAGAAAAGAGGTCACGAATATCACACTTGTCAATTTCACCTAAACTTCTTGTTAAAATTTATTTAAAAACAGTCAGATAAAAAAGTTTTTGTCCTAAAATTTATTAAAATCAATCGGTCTCTAAAATATTGGAATTGGACCTAAAATTGGACAGTTCAAACTTTGGATCTATTCCTAAGATCGTCATTCAGTTGTTCATGGTCACTAACCCCTTTTTACTCAAGATCCTAATGACATAACACATAACATAACATAACATAACACACATATCACACATATCATACAACTTAGTCTTTAGCCTAACACCCTCTCGCACGTCACTCAGCCTATACTTAAGTAATATCTCTTATGTAAATATACTTGTATATTAGAATCAGAGAATATCACGTGTACAAGCGCGTAGAATTCCCGAGGATGCAGTCGTCCTCTGTTTGGATCATACACTGGAAGTGATAGCTCCTTCACGTCCATTTCCACGAGGAAGTCTCTCAACCTCGTCACGGACAAGACTAGGTTCTCTGGGTCCGCGTGCTGCTTCTCCGTCGCCCTCGTCACCAAGAAGCATAGGTATTTTCCCGGTATCTGTGACACCGCCGGAGGTAAGGCCGATACGCCCCCTACTCCGGGTCTTTGCTTCCATAGGAACTCTATGTTTTTTTATTCTCTCTTAAAAACTGCCGCTAACGTTGTCCTAAAACTTTTGTCTGCTGTGATTGCTATCGCACATGTTCTATTTGTGAGTATGAAATCACTGTCTGTTAGTATTATGTTACTTGAATATTCATTTGGTAGGTTAAAATATGACTCAACTACCCTCCCTGTCAGGTTTCTTAGGTTCTTCGCCTGTTTCTGCTTCTAAGTCTCCTGTCTTGCTATTCTCAATTTTTTTATTATCAAGTTTTCAGTGTGGGTAAATCCTACCCCCACTCCCCGGCGGACAAAAATACCCATCGACGTCCTCGTCGATCGCATACCGGGTATCAAATAGAGATTGGAAGCCTGAATGAGTAGTCGCCCTTCCTGGGCAGCCCAGGAAGGATCATCTCGTTCGGTCTTCATGTATTTTAAGCTTTCACGATCTACATCTTGAATCGTGACACTGGTCTCCTTTGGGTCCGACGTCACTTCGTTCAGCCATTCCAAGATACGCAGATTCGTCAAGTCTTGTTCATATGACTGCTGTTGCTCGTCGTCGTGATCATCGACTATGTCAATGTCCTGTGAAACAGTTATTTCTTCTAAACCCACTACTTCTTCCACTACAAAGTCGTCACCGTAAGGGTTATATTTCTTTCTTGGTCTTGTCCCTGCGTTCTGTCGAGTCTTTATCGTAAGCTAAAGATCTGATTCCAAAATCTTGGGAACCTCCATCTGTTCGGGATCCTGCCAATCCTCCTCTGCGTAGGGTAAGGTTTCATCGTCCGCTTCGATCACCTCGTTTGGATCCAGGTCCAGCGGTGTATTCGTTCCTTCCTCCACAACTTCGTTTCCATCGTTCTTCTCCCTCGTGCCCTTCTCGTTGACCTCACAAGCAGGATCCATCATTAGATAATCCCCTTCTTCCATGTCTGCGGGTATACACCAGTCTTCTGTCGGCTTAATGTTCTCACAGTGGGCGGCTCGGCCAGTACTCAGTCTCTAAAAGCGTCCCTCCTGGTGCACCTCCGTAATCATGAAGGGTCCCCTCCACTTTTTTAGGAGCTTTTTCGTTCCTTTCTTCGCATCCATCTGAACACCCCGGACAAAACTTTGTTCCCCCTGGTCCTGTTTTTCATCAGGAACTTTTTCATCTATCTCAGACTCCCCGGACAAACTTCCTTGTCCCGAGTGTTGTTCTTGTACTCGCTGGCTCTTCTCTTTGTTCGTCTCCCCGGACAAACAATCTTGAACTCTGACGTTTCGTTCTACCTTTACCCCTTCTTTATCCTGGTCCACAAAGGTAACAGTTTTCCTTCGCGTATTGATCCCCTGTTCTTTCTGTCCGTACGAAGTACTGGTTAAAACCACATGTGGTATTGAGGATACTAGTTGCTGAACTATTGTCCTACAATCCCTCTCGTTCTCTTCGTGTTGTCGTCTGGACGGCATGATCTTCACCTTCTCCCTAACTGTTAGCAATCCATTGCTGTTTTCCACTCGGGGTCATCTCTGGTCACTTCTCTTTCTAACAATTCACCCAGCATCCGCATCACTTGCGGTGTGACCTGCACCGTTTTATCCAATAATGAGAGGCTGTTTATGTTCATGCGAGAGGGTTCTTGCTGGACCAGGTTTGAGCGCAGCAACAGATCCAAGTGGACCGGGTCCTCCTTGGATAGGATCTTTATCTCGGCTGCTTTCTCTACAGGTAACTCAGGATGCCCTGGAATTGGATGTCCAGACTTATCCAACCATCTCGTTAAGGGAAGCGCTTCATAAGTTTCTTTGTCCAGAAACGAAAATCCTTGCTTTATTTCTGCCTGATTGGCTTGCTTCTGCTCCAATCTTTCATAGAACTCAGTTTTCTTGCTGAGGCTGTCAGCATTCTGGTGTTTATCACGCATCCTGTGTTCGATTATCATATGGTAGAAATCCAATCTTACTATCCATCTACCAATATAACTCTGATCCATCGAGTAGGTCTTCAACCAGGATAACGCTATGTTGTCTACGCGTAACTTAAAGGGAGCGCTCGCCAAGTATGCGCGGTATTTTTCCACAAATGTGACTAATGCAAACATTTCTGCTTTTGGTGCACCATATTTCATCTCAGTGTCACTCAAGACCTTGCTGCCGTATGCAATGGGACGGAGAAGCATTCTTCCATTCCATTCTTGCTCCTGATGCAATATTCCTGAGATGGCTACTACCGATGCGTCTGTGTCAAGAACTTACAACGCCCTTTTATGTAGGCATGCCTAGCTCTGGCGCTTCGCACAGTTCCCGCTTTATGTTCTCGAAGGCAACTTGTGCTTCATCGTTCCATTCGAATTTTTTCCCTTTGTTGCGCATCAGCTTCTGCATCGGATACACCTTGTCTGCATATCCTTTTATGAACTCCCGGTAGTAGTTGGCAAACTCTAGGAAGCTCGAAGTACTGGTTAAAACCTCATGTGGTATTGAGGATACTAGTTGCTGAACTATTGTCCTACAATCCCTCTCGTTCTCTTCGTGTTGTCGTCTGGACGGCATGATCTTCACCTTCTCCCTAACTGTTAGCGATCCATTGCTGTTTTCCACTCGGGGTCATCTCTGTTCACTTCTCTTTCTAACAAGTCACCCAGCATCCGCATCACTTGCGGTGTGACCTGCACCATTTTATGCAATAATGAGAGGCTGTTTATGTTCATGCGAGAGGGTTCTTGCTGGACCAGGTTTGAGCGCAGCAACAGATCCAAGTGGACCGGGTCCTCCTTGGATAGGATCTTTATCTCGGCTGCTTTCTCTACAGGTAACTCAGGATGCCCTGGAATTGGATGTCCAGACTTATCCAACCATCTCGTTAAGGGAAGCGCTTCATAAGTTTCTTTGTCCAGAAACGAAAATCCTTGCTTTATATCTGCCTGATTGGCTTGCTTCTGCTCCAATCTTTCATAGAACTCAGTTTTCTTGCTGAGGCTGTCAGCATTCTGGTGTTTATCACGCATCCTGTGTTCGATTATCATATGGTAGAAATCCAATCTTACTATCCATCTACCAATATAACTCTGATCCATCGAGTAGGTCTTCAACCAGGATAACGCTCTGTTGTCTACGCGTAACTTAAAGGGAGCGCTCGCCAAGTATGCGCGGTATTTTTCCACAAATGTGACTAATGCAAACATTTCTGCTTTTGGTGCACCATATTTTATCTCAGTGTCACTCAAGACCTTGCTGCCGTATGCAATGGGACGGAGAAGCATTCTTCCATTCCATTCTTGCTCCTGATGCAATATTCCTGAGATGGCTACTACCGATGCGTCTGTGTCAAGAACTTACAACGCCCTTTTATGTAGGCATGCCTAGCTCTGGCGCTTCGCACAGTTCCCGCTTTATGTTCTCGAAGGCAACTTGTGCTTCATCGTTCCATTCGAATTTTTTCCCTTTGTTGCGCATCAGCTTCTGCATCGGATACACCTTGTCTGCATATCCTTTTAAGAACTCCCGGTAGTAGTTGGCAAACCCTAGGAAGCTCAGGAGCTGTGTGTCCGTTCTGGGAGCCTTCCATGTCTACTGCTTCCGGGTCCGGCCTCACACCATGCCTGTCCACCATTCTTCCCAGGTACTTGATTGAATCCCTAAGGATTTCACATTTCGATGGTTTGCACTTCAAGCCTGCTCTTTTCATGCATCCAAAGACCTCATCGAGCCGGTCAATATGGTCTTCCAGGGTTGGTGTCGCTATGACCACGTCGTCCACGTAACACATCACAAGGTTCCCGTACTTCTTTGTCACTCTGGTCAAAGCCTGAGCCATCAGTCTTTGAAAAGTGGCCGTTGCGTTGCACAAGCCGAAGGGTATCCTCTTCCACTGGTACAACCCTAATTCGCACGCGAATCCGGTTTTCTCTCTCTATTTCTTCCGCAGAGGGACTTGCCAGAAGCCAGAACCCAAGTCCAATGTGGTGAAGAACTTGGCATCACCAAGTTTAGAGAGGCTCTCACCTTATCGCGGTATCGGGTACGCATCTTTTATCGTTACCGCGTTCAAGTAACGAAAGTCGCAACAAAACCTAAGCTGCCCCCTTTCTTTTTCGCCATTACTACACCGCAAGCCCATGGCAATTTAGAGGGTTCTATCATGTCGTATTCGAGCAACATTTCTATTTCCGCTCGGCACGCTTCCGACTTGTGTGGCGTCATTCGTGTTGCGCCTTCCCTATGGGGAACGGCGCCCTCTTCAAGTTTGATTTCGTGTTCGACAAAATTACAGCAACCGATATCCGCCTTATGTCTTAAAAATACATCCGCGTTCCGATTTAAAACGTCCCGCAATTTTTCGAAATCTCCCTCACCTATTTTCCCTTTTAAATGTTCTATCTCTGGCAAAACCGGTTTGTCAGATTCAAGTTCATATGACGAGGGGCGTTCCGGAAAGTTCGAGCAGCTCGATAAGCCGTCGTCCGTTTGGGATTTCATTGAAAACAATTTATGAATAGATTTTAATTCATTAATCCTCTATAAAATTTTATTTTTATTGGTATGATAAGGACTGTCTTTCACACTATGTTTCTTCAAAATTTGTGTCTCCTCATAGTCGGTCCTCATCGGCAAAGCGTAACCAAGCTTCTTTCCACGCTGGATTGAAACCGTGGTGTCCAGTGTGTTCAATAACACACTGACACACAGTCCGTTTCGCGTTACCGAGAAGCTCCGGCCTAAAATCACCGAACTCTGACTATTTGGATTCGGTGCTAAACAAACCTGTTTACTATCGCTTAACGAATTTCAAATTCTCATTCTAAAAGTTGCCACCACAGCCTGTCCTGGCTGAGTTTCACTTTTCTATCCAAAAAAATTGGTACCTTTTTTTCGTCTGTTATTATCCTATTAATTGGTTTCTTAACATACTTCTGGTCCGGGTTTCTAATCCGTATCAGACCGTTGTTCAAGTCAATCATCAGCCAAATTCTCTACCGCCAGGAAGCTCATCCAAAGATCCCGTCCTCCCATGTGGAGAACTGTTATTGGTGTCCTTCCAGCTACGTAAGTCGCTCCTCGATTGGCGGCGGCCAGTCGGAGATTCGTTGGAATTAGATCTTCCCTCGTGAAGCCCATTCTTTCCCAAGTTTTTATCGGCATCACACTCACAACCGCTTCTGTATCCAGAAGCCCTGTGACTCCAATTTTCCTTCCGTTGGTGTCAAGCAGATGTGCGGTCACATCTGCTTGGCACCCAATATGTACTGGATCTTGTTCCATCATGGCGTCATGGCCTATCCTGCGGACTTTGAGTTCCTCCTCACTCAAATAGATCTGCCCTATTTGGTCACTATCTGTTGTTACATAAGTCCTAGTGTAGATACTGATTCCATCCACGCTCATCATCACTTGATACGGCCCATAGACTTCCATGTAGCGTCCATGAAGTTTCTTTATGCGAGGGCCACCCGTTGCTAGTGGTTCTCGCACAGCTCTCGACTCAGAGCGTGGCTCAACCTGCCTCAGATAATCTGCATATGTGTCCAAATGCATCAAAGTGAACTCGGATGGTTCACTCAGATTTCTGATTACCTGGTGTCCAGCCACCGAGATTATCGACTGTATCTTGCTTCCTTGCGGCACCATGCCGAACCTCTGACCGGAGATCACATTAAGTTCCATGTTCAAACTGCTTGGTGCTTCAGTCTCTTCCACCTCCGTTGCTTCGAAGGTATTCAGTTGCTCCTGTAGTTTCTCATTTTCCAGTTCGAGTTTCACTTTCTGTTCGATCTCTTTTGTCACCAGTTCCTGCTGCACTCTATTTAGAACATCCCTCACGGCTGCCCTATAATCAATCTTGAAGTCATCGGCCGCGGTCACCGGTTCCGATTCACATGTCTCTTTAGTTACCGCTTGCATTTACTTCGTCGCCAGCTCTTGCGGTTTGTCTTTTCTGCGCGCCTCCGCTTCGCTCAACAGGCGAGCCTTGCTGGCTTTCACTCCTGGTAAAGCTTCCTCGTGCCTTGGATGCTTGATGTCTGCCACTGCATCCCAGAATTGCGGACAATCTGATTTAAAATGACCTTCCAAGTTGCAAAAGAAACACCTCGAGCCGAATTTTGCAATTACTCCTCTCATGAAATCCTCATGGTCAACTTCTGACGCATCTTCGTCCTCGAGGCTAAAGCCTATTGCTTTCATGCCTTGTTTGTAAGTTGGGCATGCTGACACATGATGGTCCGTTGAACTGCAATTGGCACAAGAGCGTCTCTTGTCCATATCATCCCTCGGTTTGTACCAGTTGTTCCCTTGGTTTGCAGGTCCGTTGTTAAAATTTCCATAATTGTTCTTATAATATCCAGATCGCGAAGGAGGTTTCAACAAACGATATTCTTTCAACTTGAGCCTCAACTCCTCTGGTGTTGGCGCATTGGTTGATAGTGGTGTGCAATGCGTCGCTAGCATTGTTCGAAATTCATCATTCTTCACACCATCGATGCATTTTGAGGCTACTGCCAGGTTCATCCTTCGGTTCGACTCATCCGGTTGGCTGCGTCTTCTCAGCATTTCCAAGTCATCTAGAAACTTGTCTATCGTTTCATCTTCTCGTTGCCTCTGTTTCTTGAAGCGCATCATTGCTTGGTGCCCCTGCACCCCTGATCCAAAACGGTTTAACAAGATTTCGAAGATTTTCTCGACTGTTTCACGCTGATACTGCTTCTTGGCCATGACACAGTTCAGAGCTGTCCCTTCCAAGTTACTGGTGAGAGCACTGCATTCTTGTCTTTCCGACAAGTCCTCTTCCTCGAAATGCAGTTTTATTACCTCTATCGAGGTATCAATACAGCCATCAGATTCGTCTTTGTAGCATCTTGGTTTCTTAAAGACTCTTCTGGACTTCTCACTGCGTGCATTGGTTCTGGATTACCTTGTAAGGAATGTCTCTAAAGACCTGTTTAGGGTTTCAAAGGCTGTGGCCATTGACGTAGCATCTTTCGAGTGCCCCGCTTGAGTGTCGTCCCACCTTGTTAAGGGCTCTGCATTCGGTGCATCCCTGCAATCCGAATCGCCATGAGTGTTTCCCCCTTGGCCCACATGACCCCTCCCTGGGCTCGCATGTCTCCTGTTACCGGAATCACCTCTCCCAGTCGCATGTGTGCCTTGTGTTGGTCGTTCGTTAGAGGTCTGTCTGTTCCCCGTTGAACTTGCTCTACTGTTCGGGCCCCGTGTTCTATTATCCCTTGTGGCATAGCCTGATGAACTGCCCCTACCTCTAGTGGATCCATATGTCCTCCTCCTTTGATTTTCATTGAAGTTCACCTTCGGCTCCCTGCTGGAACCTCCCGAGTTCGGTTCCCCTTCTTTTGGTCCACTCTTGCTGCCTAGTAGCCCGTCCAATCTATCCATGATAGCCTGAGTTCGCCTCTCCATCATCGCATCTATCTTTGTGTCAAGAGTCCCAAGAGACTGCTCTTGCTGAATTCTTAACTTCTCCATGTCGTCTCTAAAGCGTAACTCTCTTTGTTCCGCTTCTCTTGTCATTCGCGACAAGTTCTTCGCTATGTGCTCGTCCGTTCTTTCTTTCAAGCGTTTTTTGCTCCTACCAACTTCTTGTCTATTGCGGTTTATTTCTTCCCGTAGACTTTCTCTTTCAATGTGAACTGCTCTTTCTAGTTCACTCATTCTTAAGGACATCTGTTCGTTCTGTTCTCCTATACTACCCAGTATGTTGTTCAAGGCTTCTTCTAATGCTGCCCCGTTATCCACTAGTGGCGTCACTAGTGGCGGTGTCACCCTGTCGGTCCCAGGTAGCTTCGTGCTGGTCCAGATTCGGGATGTGATTCTCTGCCTCGACGTCTTTTCATTATCCACTTCAGGATCCGCCAATACGTCACCTAGCCCTTTGTTTCTACTCTCCCCAGCTCGCGTCTCTGAATTTTTTATAATCGCAAAGCCCCTCGACTGGCCTGGTGTGTTTGCGTCTTTGCTTATCGTTCTCACTACACCAAATTTGTCCATGGTTCCAGTCTCTCTTTCGACGTATGCTTCATTCTCCTGGGTCAAACTATTGAGACTGACTTGAGATCCAAAGTCCACTTGCTCGTCTTTGTCCTCTTCTTCATCCTGGGATTCACCTTCATTTCCTGTGCCCACTCCCATGGTGAATGGAAAGATGTTTCCGAAGGTGTTCTTCATTCTTTCTGAGAACGATGAGGACGTTGTTTGTTTCTCAGTCCCGCCTGCCATCATGGTGTTGTCTGTTGGAGATCTTCTAGTTGCAACTATCTCAGTAGAGATGTCGGACAGTTCCGACATCTCCTCTCGGTTCAATGTCCCGGTGGAAGTGGCAAAATCATGGCCAAGCGGGAGAGGGAAGTTCACCCCCTTGGCCCACATGACCCCTCCCTGGGCTCGCATGTCTCCTGTTACCGGAATCGCCTCTCCCAGTCGCATGTGTGCCTTGTGTTGGTCGTTCGTTAGAGGTCTGTCTGTTCCCCGTTGAACTTGCTCTACTGTTCGGGCCCCGTATTCTATTATCTCTTGTGGCATAGCCTGATGAACTGCCCCTACTTCTAGTGGATCCATATGTCCTCCTCCTTTGATTTTCATTGAAGTTCACCTTCGGCTCCCTTTGCGAAAAACTATGCGAAAAACTATGCTACCTGGACCCCTCCGGATTGTTGAATCCACCAAATCAAACACGTTGAATTCGATTTCTCTGCAATCCGGAAGGCTTTCGGGATGCGGGTTTTAGAATCTGTAGATTCACTAGTGGACGTTGTCCGAACAACTATTTTTACTGTCCTAACTCAAAAATTTCAAAAAGTTTCTGAATTTATAGTGTTCCGTTTTCTCAAAAATCACGAAAATTCGGCTTTTGGTACCAAAATAGTTCCAACCACTTCCGAACTAAACTTAACCGGTCTATTATAGTAGTGCAGTTACAATGTAACACACTAATATAGCGCTTTTTTCCGTTTCAAAAAATATCAACATCTCAAAAATCGCGATTTGTGGGGGGTCAAAATATCGCTATTTTGACCCTAAAAACCGGTCTGCTTTACTTGAGCCTCAACTCCTCTGGTGTTGGCGCATTGGTTGATAGTGGTGTGCAATGCGTCGCTAGCATTGTTCGAAATTCATCATTCTTCACACCATCGATGCATTTTGAGGCTACTGCCAGGTTCATCCTTCGGTTCGACTCATCCGGTTGGCTGCGTCTTCTCAGCATTTCCAAGTCATCTAGAAACTTGTCTATCGTTTCATCTTCTCGTTGCCTCTGTTTCTTGAAGCGCATCATTGCTTGGTGCCCCTGCACCCCTGATCCAAAACGGTTTAACAAGATTTCGAAGATTTTCTCGACTGTTTCACGCTGATACTGCTTCTTGGCCATGACACAGTTCAGAGCTGTCCCTTCCAAGTTACTGGTGAGAGCACTGCATTCTTGTCTTTCCGACAAGTCCTCTTCCTCGAAATGCAGTTTTATTACCTCTATCGAGGTATCAATACAGCCATCAGATTCGTCTTTGTAGCATCTTGGTTTCTTAAAGACTCTTCTGGACTTCTCACTGCGTGCATTGGTTCTGGATTACCTTGTAAGGAATGTCTCTAAAGACCTGTTTAGGGTTTCAAAGGCTGTGGCCATTGACGTAGCATCTTTCGAGTGCCCCGCTTGAGTGTCGTCCCACCTTGTTAAGGGCTCTGCATTCGGTGCATCCCTGCAATCCGAATCGCCATGAGTGTTTCCCCCTTGGCCCACATGACCCCTCCCTGGGCTCGCATGTCTCCTGTTACCGGAATCACCTCTCCCAGTCGCATGTGTGCCTTGTGTTGGTCGTTCGTTAGAGGTCTGTCTGTTCCCCGTTGAACTTGCTCTACTGTTCGGGCCCCGTGTTCTATTATCCCTTGTGGCATAGCCTGATGAACTGCCCCTACCTCTAGTGGATCCATATGTCCTCCTCCTTTGATTTTCATTGAAGTTCACCTTCGGCTCCCTGCTGGAACCTCCCGAGTTCGGTTCCCCTTCTTTTGGTCCACTCTTGCTGCCTAGTAGCCCGTCCAATCTATCCATGATAGCCTGAGTTCGCCTCTCCATCATCGCATCTATCTTTGTGTCAAGAGTCCCAAGAGACTGCTCTTGCTGAATTCTTAACTTCTCCATGTCGTCTCTAAAGCGTAACTCTCTTTGTTCCGCTTCTCTTGTCATTCGCGACAAGTTCTTCGCTATGTGCTCGTCCGTTCTTTCTTTCAAGCGTTTTTTGCTCCTACCAACTTCTTGTCTATTGCGGTTTATTTCTTCCCGTAGACTTTCTCTTTCAATGTGAACTGCTCTTTCTAGTTCACTCATTCTTAAGGACATCTGTTCGTTCTGTTCTCCTATACTACCCAGTATGTTGTTCAAGGCTTCTTCTAATGCTGCCCCGTTATCCACTAGTGGCGTCACTAGTGGCGGTGTCACCCTGTCGGTCCCAGGTAGCTTCGTGCTGGTCCAGATTCGGGATGTGATTCTCTGCCTCGACGTCTTTTCATTATCCACTTCAGGATCCGCCAATACGTCACCTAGCCCTTTGTTTCTACTCTCCCCAGCTCGCGTCTCTGAATTTTTTATAATCGCAAAGCCCCTCGACTGGCCTGGTGTGTTTGCGTCTTTGCTTATCGTTCTCACTACACCAAATTTGTCCATGGTTCCAGTCTCTCTTTCGACGTATGCTTCATTCTCCTGGGTCAAACTATTGAGACTGACTTGAGATCCAAAGTCCACTTGCTCGTCTTTGTCCTCTTCTTCATCCTGGGATTCACCTTCATTTCCTGTGCCCACTCCCATGGTGAATGGAAAGATGTTTCCGAAGGTGTTCTTCATTCTTTCTGAGAACGATGAGGACGTTGTTTGTTTCTCAGTCCCGCCTGCCATCATGGTGTTGTCTGTTGGAGATCTTCTAGTTGCAACTATCTCAGTAGAGATGTCGGACAGTTCCGACATCTCCTCTCGGTTCAATGTCCCGGTGGAAGTGGCAAAATCATGGCCAAGCGGGAGAGGGAAGTTCACCCCCTTGGCCCACATGACCCCTCCCTGGGCTCGCATGTCTCCTGTTACCGGAATCGCCTCTCCCAGTCGCATGTGTGCCTTGTGTTGGTCGTTCGTTAGAGGTCTGTCTGTTCCCCGTTGAACTTGCTCTACTGTTCGGGCCCCGTATTCTATTATCTCTTGTGGCATAGCCTGATGAACTGCCCCTACCTCTAGTGGATCCATATGTCCTCCTCCTTTGATTTTCATTGAAGTTCACCTTCGGCTCCCTTTGCGAAAAACTATGCGAAAAACTATGCTACCTGGACCCCTCCGGATTGTTGAATCCACCAAATCAAACACGTTGAATTCGATTTCTCTGCAATCCGGAAGGCTTTCGGGATGCGGGTTTTAGAATCTGTAGATTCACTAGTGGACGTTGTCCGAACAACTATTTTTACTGTCCTAACTCAAAAATTTCAAAAAGTTTCTGAATTTATAGTGTTCCGTTTTCTCAAAAATCACGAAAATTCGGCTTTTGGTACCAAAATAGTTCCAACCACTTCCGAACTAAACTTAACCGGTCTATTATAGTAGTGCAGTTACAATGTAACACACTAATATAGCGCTTTTTTCCGTTTCAAAAAATATCAACATCTCAAAAATCGCGATTTGTGGGGGGTCAAAATATCGCTATTTTGACCCTAAAAACCGGTCTGCTTTCTGTGTTTTTCACTAAAAAACGATATAGGAGTATTAATATAGGCTATATAAGTAATAATATTAGTAATACTATACCCCTCCGGGTTTGTTTAATATCCGAATTAAGGTGCTTAACTCGGATATTTGCAGTTAGGTGAAGTGTCACTACAGTGCAGCACTGTCGAGCCCCCCACAGATTACTATCTCAATTTTTTGTACCAAAAGGGATACAAAACATGTTTACGATACCCAACAGTCGGTTGTTGTTGTCGTTGAGCCCCTTCTTGTTGCTCCTTGTACTGCTTGCCGGATCAGTCTTCTCCCAAGACCCTTCCGAATTGAGCGCAAATCAGCTGACCCTTCCGGATTGAGCGCAATTTATCATTAACGTGCTTAAATGCTCAAATAACCCCACAGTACAAGCCTCACAAACGGGCCACCAAATCGATCGTAACAATCCTGACTGATATATATGCCTGTAACAACAATATTATCTATCAACAACAAACGGGGGGTCGGATAACATCTTGTCTGGGGGGATGATTTCTACTGTTTTATTTTTTTAAACTTTTTTTACAGTTTCTGGTTTTTTCAGTTATTTTTTATGTTTTTTGTTTTTCTTGGAAATTATACTACTTTTTGTTTGGTTTTATATATATCTTTAAGTTTTTTTGCTCACGGACCACTCAGGAGATGGCGAGACCGCGAATGGCCCCACCCTTCCTGGTTCGTGAATTTTTGGTCTTAACTAGGTTAAAAAGCTATTCACGGTAATCCGGAAGGCTTCCGCGTTCCGAACTACCAGTCCGCCCCCGCGGTTTTGGCCTTTTAAGGGCGTTAATGTGAGCATCCGCTCGGCGCGGAGTGCTCGTTAACGGTTCTGCCGGTCATGATGTTAAAAGGAATAACACCCAGGAGCGCCATAAAAACATATATGTAACATTCGCCCGGAAGATACATATCGACGGAAAATAAAGCTAGGTTCTAAGACGACTGGCCAACGTCTAAACAGAGCTCTACATGCTTTTCACCGTCTCTACCAAGCCAGTTCTTTCGGTGGCCTTTCTAACATCGGGTCGACAAAAACGTTACTGCTTTCGGCTTCGGTCAAAACACTCAAATTAACTTGATTACATGCAGAAATAGTGAGCTCATGGCTGGTTCTCAGTATACCCAGACTACGAGATCACTCCTAAAAACAAGGCTACTACTTTTTATTGAATTATTATTGTTTTTGTTCAGTAGATAAAAATCTTCATCTCCATCGAAGATGGATCAACCCTTTCCCCCAACTCCTAGCTTCTCATCCTAGCAAAATGAATTCAGATGTTAAATAAATTCAATTCAGGACATAATAGGGAAGCTAAAAGTTTGTATAAAATGCTAAGAGTTTCAGTCCCGAGACCCCTCCGGATTCTTGAATCCGGGGAAATAAGACCTTTATCTTCCTCCCGGAAGGCTGTCTTCTACCCTTCACCGTTGTTCGCAACGGCCTTGCAACTATTGTAGCGACACAATAGTTGCAACTCGGAACGGTCTCTGCTATTTCTGCTTGTCTCTAATTCCGATTCTAAGTTTTTTCGTTGTTCTAGTCGCAACTACTGTTGTTGTTGTGTTTTATTTCGGTTTTCTGCCAAAATGGTCGTTTCTGACGTTTCTCAGAAATATGACGTCATACTTCGAAAAATTAAAAATTTGAAACACCAGAATCTCCTGACTGATATTCGCCGTTTAGCTAATCGTTCTAATAACACTGCTAATCCTTCAAAACTGCTAATTCGGTAGGCTAGCTGCTAAAACTTCGATTCTGCATTTTCGTCCATTCTGGTCAAATGTCACAAAGGTAGTCTGATGCCTTGAAAAATTATTGTGTTATCCTTTAAATCTCGTTTCAGTTGTATTTTTTTGACTTGTATTTTCCAGTCAAAAAACATTATTTCTTGGTATCCTTTATTTTTTGTATCTGCTTTGCAGTTTGAAGGATTGTTTATTCCAATATGTGGTATCCAATGTTTGTCGCGGATATCATAAGTAAGTCGTCCGTGTACGCCGTTGTATGGGTATTTTTCGTCTATTTTAATATGTCTTCGATGTACAGAGTCTGCGAAGACTTGAAAGTTAACTATTTTTCTGTTTGATTTTTTATTCTTTGTCAAGTTTAATCTGAGTAGTTCGTTTTAGCAATCTTTGGGGGGTTAGATGAAAAAGTCTTTCTGTATTACTTTGGTAGAATGATTCGTGATCAAGTCGGTATTTATTTCCATTTGAAAGTTGTGAACAATGTACTTTCTTTTCGGAAACTGTTGCTGTAAACTTATAGCCTGTAAGTGTTGTTGCTCGGGCTTTTGAGTTTAATGTTGCTACTATGTTTGTTGTTTCTATAGCTTGTGGTTCTGATTCGCATTGTGTTACTTTGTTTATTGCATTCTTGTGTAGCATTTTTTGTTCATTTTCCTCACAATCGTAGTGTGTTACTGACAAATCCTGAGGTCCTGTGCGGGGAGATGGATTTGTGTTTTGTTCAGAAAAAATTAGAAAAAGAATGTGTTGATATGTTAATATTTTTAAAATATACATGTGTTTGATAATCCTGAATTTGGGATATAAAAAGTGATATATCCAATTGTGTTTTTGGTATATCTGTCGTATTGATATATGAATTCAGTCGTTATAAATAGGGGAGGTAAAGATTGAGCTGTTATATTTAGTGGAACTAGGGGAAAAGTGTGTTGAACAATATTATTAAGTCTGACTGTGATTTCAAATTTTGATTGGAGACTATTCTGTTGGAGTATTTGAATGTTGTCTTCTTGAATATCTTTGTGAATATCTTGTCTGTACTGTAATCTTTTTAGTGCCCAATTGTGGAGTCGGCTACTTTCTTGATGTAGTGAAATTTGGTTAAATTTGACTTAAAGATGATGTTGATGGAAGTGAAAGTGTTTCTGCAAGGAATGATAATGTGGTATCAGAACAAATATCTATTGGTTCATTGACTAAATTTGGTTCACCTTGAGTATATGAGTGTGTTGACCAATATTGTGGATTTTCGGTGGTGTCTGGGGGGTTAAAAGGATTTTCTCGAGTTTGTTCTGATGTTGTGAAGAAAACTTGGGAGTTTCCGGTAGTGTACTACTTAAAAGTTCTTAGGTAGTTGGTGTTGGTGATTGGGGTATGTTAAAATGAACTCTGGGGGTTTGAAAATTTCGATTTTTTCTTGGATGAATAATTTGTCTATTTATTTCAAGTGTATTCTGATTTCTAGTATGTCTTACTCGATTAAGACCTTGTTGTAAGGTGGGGTATAAATTATATGTTGATTCGCTTAAAGATGCTTGGCGATGAACTGGTTCTAATGGTTCAGATAATCGTGCGTGTCGTTCTTCAAAAGTGTATGGATGGTATTGAAAAGAAATTCGTGTTGATGGTGGGGGATTGTTGGTAGTTGTAGCTGTTATTGGACTTTTTTGAGATGTTGTTGGTGGCGGCAGGTTTGGTGGTGGTTGATTCGCAATTTTAAAAAGTTATTCGAGTGTTTAATTCTTATTGGGAAAATTTATGTTTATTATATTATTCTTCAATAAAAAGTATCAAAAGAATAGTTGCAAAGGCGAATGTGACTATTGCCTTTTTTATACATTTGCACATTGTCCTGATTAGGGATATTAAAAATGTGAGAAAAATTATGAATGAAAGAAAAATATCTTTTCGACTAAAAATGGTTCGTATCATTTAAATAGATTTTATCTTTTCGTACCTGTAGATGTGATCAAGGATATGGGAAAATTGGAGATATATTTCAAATAGGGAGTAGAAATTAAAAAAAGATTACAAAACATTATAGAAAGGATTATTAGAGATTCAAAAGTTTCAATAAAAAAAAATAGCAAAAATTTAAATAGAATGAATAATTTTGCTGAGAGGCTTAGAAGTTTTTGTTTTAATGTGATCAACTGTTATGGAAAAAAAGCATTAAGAAATGATTTGTTTCGTCGAATATTTTTTAAAGTTTTGAGGTGAAATTCAAGTGTGGTCGGATTATTTATTGATTTTTTGACAAGTGGGTTGAGTTTTGTCAAAAAATGTCGAGGGTGTATTTTTATGGTATTTGGCAGGTCTTCATTGTTTTGTTTTTATTTGTTGTGTAAGTGGGGGTATCTTTGAAATTTTTGTACTTTAGGCCAAATGATCATGGGTCTTTTTTACTTTAGGCTAACTTGCCATTGTTGGTTGGGGGATTTTTGAGGCCTGAGTTGGGAAAATATTGTTGATTTTTGGATAATCGGATAGGGGAGGGTTGAAATATTGAAATAGTGTTCATTTTAGTTGTCAACTTTTAGCAAGTTGCTTATTTTTGACCTGGACGTTGTAAAGTTATAGTTATAGATATGCCTGGAGATTAATATCTATCCGCTAATGAGTTTGTGTTAGAGATATAAAGGTGGTAATTTGAACGATTTCTATTGGCTGAGTTTGAACTAGAATTGATCGAGGTTTTTTTCAGCATGTTTTTACAGAAAAGTAAAAGTTTAAAGTGATTTAAAAGAATGTTTACGGTAATCTAAATTTAAGTTGTTTCTGAAATTCAACTTTCTTTAAAATTTTAGACCGTGGATTGAATGTCTTGTAGTTTTTTCGTGGTTGACTTCTAAGACGTGAAGATTCTCCATGTTTGGATTTTTGTTGTTGATCCTGTGGTAAGATTTTTTCTGTTAGTTTTCTATTTTTTCTTTCTTTTTGAGATATTTTTGGTTCTGGTGTGTTTGATTTTTGAGGGTCTATACTTTGCTGTTGAATTGTATTTTTATTTTTTGTGGTATTAACGTTTTGATTTTGTTCTATTTGTGAGTGATTTTGAACAATGTGTAAGCCTGTGAAAGAATATAATTGAGTTAATTCGCGGAGTGCGTATTCTTTTGGATAATAAGGTAAAAGGTTGTTACGGTGTTGAATGATTGCTTTTTTGCTGGAATCAGTAAGTTTGTATGTTACTTCAGTAGGTTTATCAATTATTTGGTATGATCCTTTTCGAAGTGGTTGTAGTTTTTTGGATATTCCTTTTTGTCTTTTGAATTTGGGTATTAAAACAAATGTTCCAATTTTTAAATCGGTGGCTGGCATGAAGCTTGAATTAAATTGGTTATTTATATTTTGCCTTTGTAACAATTTCTTTGTTACTTTTTGGTATATTTCATTATGTTTGAAATCCATTCGGTATGTGTACCGCAAGCTAATTTTAAAATTTGTGGATGATGAAAGTGGTCTTCATCATGGGTATGTAATGGTAGATTATAACAAAATGAATTGTTGTTTGGTTGACAATATCTTTGTTTATTTTTAGGCGTTTGCTGTGAACATAATTGGTTTTCGTGGCTTTTGATTAAAACCATTTCGTATGGTGACTTTCCTAGGAATGTTGTGATTTGTGAATTATAAGATAAGGGGAATAACTTTTCATCTGCTGACCATTCAGTGTATCGTGTATCATTTCCATTTATGATACATCGAAGATATTCTTGCAGTGAACGGTTCATACCTTCCACTAACCCATTTGTCCAAGGTGCATGAGATGTACGTGGCTTATGTTTAATGTTATATAGGTGGCATAATGTGATGATTTCAATATATATAAAATCTGTGCCCTTATCTGTAACTAGTTTTTCGGGTAATCCGAATTTAGCTATCCAATGATCGTAGAGTGTTGTGTATGCGTAGTAAGCAATACAATGTGGTACTGGGTTGAGTGCTACGTAGTGTTTGAATGCATCAACAATTACCATAATATAAGAATTTCCTTCAGAAGATGGTGAAATTGGTCCTTTTGTGTCGAAAGAAATTCTATGATTGAAATATAGACTTTGTCCTTTGAAATCTTGTTTTGGTGCTATTTGTTTTTGATATGGGTAAGGTTTATTAAATTGACTTATTATGCAATCTTTGCATAGTACTTTAATCCAAATTGGTGCATTTGGGAAGTAAAAATTTTGTGTAAAATTTGAATATGTCTTTTCTGATCCTGAGTGTCCTTTTGTATTTTGTGTGTGTGATATGTTGAATGCTATCAACATCATGCTGAGGAGAAGACAGGGTACTTTAAAATCGGGTGTTTGATATTCTAAAGGGTTTGTGTTTTCATTTATAGTAGTACTGTTGGCTTTTTAAAGTATCTAAGGAGTGTTTTGTTTCCTAATATCCTTGTATCAGCTTTTGTTGGCCTTGTTTTATATTTGTGCCATGATTTGAGATGTCTAATAACAGGGTCAAAATTTCGGTAATTTTGTAATAATTTTAGTGTAATTTTCTCTGTTGGTGGTAAAAAAAAATTCGACTTTTATTTTTGATAGGGGAATCAAATCAAGTGGGTCATGAAGGTTAAAAACTTGATTGACTGTGTATTTTAAATCAGTTGTCGGTGGTCCTGATAAATTTCTAATGTCAGTTAGTTTTTCTTTTTCTATTAATGGGAAGGGATCTTTTTTTGTGTGGCTGCTGCTTTTTTGTCTTTTGTTGAGTAATATTTTTTATGCAATGTGAATATGGAATTGTTTTAAATATGGATGTACCTAACAAGTCGACTTCATTTTGATTTTTTTGACAATCTAAATAAAGTGGAAAATGTTGTAAAAGGTTTATTTTTGATTGATCAAAGTCGGTTTTTACTGCGTTTTTACATTCTAGTCGTGGTGATGTTTCGTTTTTCGCAAGATAGAAGTTAATATTTTGTGGTATTTCAACGGTAGTTTTTTGTGTGAGTAATTCAGGTGGTGTAATTCTACTTAGTGTATCTGGTAATGCAAGATTTCTTCCTGCTGTCCAAATTATATGTTAATTTGGAAATTTCATTAAAATCAATTGAAATCTGTAAACTCGATGGTTTGGATTGGATTTTTGTGTAAAAAGAAATATAATTGTTTGTGATCTGTAAAACGAACTGTTGTATGTTTTGATCCAAGTATCAGAAATGCATATTCTGTAAGTGTGTATTTTATAGCTGTGCATTCTCTCATAAGAGTAGAGAGTCGTAGTTCGGCTTGTGTAAATGAGCGAGAATTTGCTGATTTAAGATTCATCTTTTTGTTCCACTGTTTGATTGTAGTAATGCTGCGCCGATGCCAAAATTCGAAGCATCGCACATTGCATAGAATGGTTGATTTGGATCTGGGATTGTATTTGATATTTGTTCTGTTAGCAGTTTTTTAATTTCGTCAAAACGTGTTTGATGTTCAGTAGTCCATTCAAAGTTGTTCTGCTGTCTAAGGATGTTATAGAAAGGTCTTAAGTATAATTGCATTTTATATACATATTTTTTTTTGAGGAAATCTAACATTCCAAGGAATTCTTGATTTTTCTTTTTATTTGTGGGTGGTTGAAATTTTTGAATTGCATCTATATGTGATTTCAATGGAGTTATAGTGTTTCTTTCAATAATATGTCCAAGAAACTTTACGCGTGTTAGAAAAAATGTGATTTCTCTGGGGCTGCTTTCATATTTTCATTTTTGAGTATTTGATGATACCGTTCTAAAATTATAAACATTTCAATTTTAATTTTTGATTGCATGAAAACATCGTCTAAGTACGTGATTGCATTTTTCTTGAGTATAAGTGGTCTAAAAATTTTACTCATAAAAGCTGGGAAAGCTGCTGGTCCTATGGATATTCCATAGAACAATCTGTTGAATTCGTATTGTTGATTTCCAATAACGAATTGTGTCAACCGTCGTGATTGTTCATCTAATGGCATTTGATTATATGCACTATTCATGTCTGCGATTGTGAAAAATTTACCATTTATTTTTGTTAGAACCACCTCAATTGGTTCTATGGGCCAATTACATTTAGACTCGTCAATTAGGGAATCGAGATATCTAGCGTCTATAACATTTTTTACTGATTCTCATTTAGCAAGGATGAAAACTGGGTTGATAAAGGTTTTACCTTTTGGTTGTTTTTCCTTATTTACTGGAGATATAATTTCATATTGTTCCCAAATATCAAGTAGTCTAGTTACTTTATCATGTAAGTGTATTGGTACTTTGCTTGCTCTTTGTTTTTTGAAAATTGTGTCGGGTTTTAAAGGTAAATGTAGCGGTGAACTAGTTTTTCCGAAATCGAATTTTGATATTCCATAAACTGTTGGATATTTTAGTAACAGTTTGGCTAATTTGTCGAATTCGTTTTGTGTTATTTGAGAATGTTAAAAAATAAACATTGTTAAGAATTTTTGTTGTTCTTCTGTATAATGTGATATTTTAAACGTTGGTTAAAATATGGTATTTTTGTGAAATAATCTGTGTTTCTTTTTTCATTGCTCATTATATTGTTTATTGAGAATTCTTCGTCAAGAAATGTTGATTGACATATGTCTAGTAATTGTAATACATTTTTGACTCGATATGCTATTTCGTTTGTGGGTACAGTTGTGGCATTTGTTTCACAGTATCCTAAGAGTCCTAGAGGTAATGTTATCTGATTTGGTGAATTGTTATATACGTGTAATGAAGTAATATCGGAGTTTGAATGTTTCATGTTTTTATGGATGAGATTGTTATTCAAAAAAATTTATGGATGGGTTTAAATTCAAGATCTGACATAAAAAGATGTTGTCTATTTTGGTTTTTATCGTATTGGTGAACTTATTTAATCGAAAAGTTATATACACTTCCTGATAGTGGTTTCAGATTTTTTCGTTGCTGGTTGTATATGGGGTAAATTTTAGAGAAAAATGGTGGTTGTTTGTTTAATCTTTGAAAGAATGTTAAGGATGTATTTTTCATTCTTGTGCACTTGTCTATTATATGAAGTTTACTATTGAAATAATTTATTGTGGGAGTATACTTAGTTATAAATGGTATGCCAATGATATTGTGTTTTTTATCTGTTATGTGGAATATTCATTTAAATGGTTGTTTTAAGATTTCGTTTTGTTCCATTGTTCTCCTGGGAACTAGGAAAAGTTGTATTTTTACATAATTTGTCAATGTTGAGCCCTGAGCTGTTGCTAATTTGAAGGCTGTCTACTAGGGTTGGATGTAGTGTTTTAATTTCATTCCAAGTGGGAATATTAATTATATTTGATTCAGCTCCTGAGTCGATTAAAAAATCATTTTCAAGATCTGCTGGTTGACATTTTTTATTTTTGGGACTCTCTAAAAGAAATGGAACTGTCCAAATTTTTTCTCCTGGTTTTTTTTTGTATATTTTGATTTATGTGGTTTGTACTTGAGCTTTGTACTTCGTCTTTTTCGGGTTTAATTACAGTGTTAATTCTATTTACTTCTTGTTCAACTGGTACGTTTTTACTAATAGGTGTAGTGCAGTAATTTTGAAGAAGTTCCAAAGGATTTTCGTAAATGTGTGAAGTGAAAGATTGTTCATTTATAATAGGTTCGTAATCATTTTCAGTTGTGATCATATTAACTGAGATAGTATTATTTGTATCACTTTCGCTGTCTGTTGATTCACAATTAATGTGATTTAATTGTAATTCTGTATTTTCTGTATCATCGATACCAGGGGGTCTGAACTTGTTTCTTCAGTTGTTTGTACCTGATTAATTTGTCTTTGATGTTTCGGTGTGTTGCTTCTATATTTGTGTTGGGAATCGGAGTAGCGATAATTATTTCTATGAGGAGATTGAGAATAATTCCTTTGCTGATTTTTATAGCTTAGATTCCTATTTTGTGGATTATTTCGTGATCTATTATAGTAGTTATTGTTATTCGTTCGTTGATAATTGGATCTGTTGTATGAATTGTTTCTTGCTCTATTGTTTTGTTAACGTTGATTTTGATTGTTTGAATAAATTTTATTCCTATTGTTTGAATAGTTTCTGTTTCTATTGTATGATGAATTTCGTGATTTATTGTTTGAATAGTGTCTATTGAATTCTGTTCTGTTTGAATTTGATCGTGAATAGTTATTTCTATACTGATAATTTTGACTATTTGATCGACTATATCTATTTTGTGAGAAATTTCGTTAGTTTCTTTGTTCTGGTGATCTACCTCTATAACTAGAATTATAGGGTGATTGGTTTCTTGAGTAATTTGAATCATTTGGAAGTGGGTTACCAGAGCTGTTGTTACTATGTATGTTTTTGTTTGGTAAATTTTGGTATTTTTTCATCTATTGATAGAATGATTTATCTGGTTCTTTGTAATTTTGTGGTTTGTTTTGGTTATCTTGTTGTTTTTTTCTACATTCGGCAATACTGTGTCCGTATCTTCGGCAATAATTACACCAGTTTTTGAAAGATGATTTACAAGATGGTTTTTCTCATATATGTTTAAAATTACAGTGATTTTTTCAGTTAGATCTACATCGGAATCTTGTATGTTGTTTATATGTGTAGTATTTGTTTCGATTCTATTGTAATTTAAGATTTTCTGTTTCTTCGAGTTTCATTGTGATTTCTACTTGTTCAAGTTTATCAACTAGTTTTCTGAAATCTAAATCTGGTTCTCGAATTGAGGAGGGATGTGATGCTCTCTTTTTAAAGCTATTTTCCTTAATTGGGGTGTTAGAGTCATCATTAAAATTTCTGTCATTTTCGTGTTTTTATAATCATGGGCGTTAATTGAATATGCTTTTCGAACTAGTGTTTCGATTCGAACTGCCAATTGTTTAATTGTTTCGTTTGGTAGTCTGCGAATTTCATTACATAAAACTCTCTGACGTTGTTTATTTCTTTCAGAATCAAACAATTTTGAAAATTTTTGAGTGTATCTTTTCCAATCTGTTTTTATATCTTTAGGTAAAACTGAAAACCATTTTTGAGCTGCGCCATCAAGTGTTGTTTGTATTAACGCTGAGCGTCTATGTATCCAATTTTGCTGAAGTGGCGTATTAATTAGTCCAGGTCCTATATTTTAAAAAAAAATTTGCTGTGATTGCATTTAAATAATCTTCTACGGAGTATTCAGGGTCTGTACCTTTAAATACCATCAATGCTTTATTTGATATTATTGAGGATCCACGCATTAGGTATGAATTCATTGTCATTTGTAGTGATTCTGCGGCATTCAGCATTTGTGAAAAATTTGTAAATTGATTTTGTGTTATTTCGTGTTGTTGTAAATAATATGGTAGTGGTATTTCATTTTGCATTTGTTTTGTTTGATAAGAATGCATAATGGCTGGGATTTGTGATTGTGCTGGTTGATAGAATTGTGCGCTTGGTTGATTTTGTATGTTCATCGGTTGATAGCTTTGTGTATTAGCTAAATTTTGTGGGTGATATTTTATATTTTGAGATACTTGATTTTGTCGAGGTTTTTGTGTATGATATTCTTGTGTATGGTGCAAAACTATCCGGTTGATCATAATCGTCATTATCTGATGATAAATAATTTGATGTGTGATATGGTGTTTGTTATTCATTCCTATTTTGTTGAAAAAAATGGATAATTTTCACTATGATCATGGAAATTTACTGAATTTGTTGATGTCATTGGAAAATTCGACTTTTGTGAAAATAAAAGATTTTGCCTATGTATACGAGGAGGATGAGTTGTTTTTGATGGGTTTACATAATTTTAATTGTGTTCTGCGAAATTACTTCTGGTGAATGTTTTTTGTTTGTGTGTTTTTTTTTGTCATTGGTCTATATGTCTGATAAGCCATATGTGAATATTTTGGAGCAACCGAGGGTTTAACCGTAGATTGCAATGTTGCTTGTGGTAATTTTTGATTTTTAGGTTTTTAGTGTTGTAAGGTTTGGATGTATTGGTGAAAAACTTTGTTTGTAGTTGTTACTATTGTTTCAACTACTTCTTCATTTACCAAATGTGATGGCGTTTGAATATCTTGTTGTGTAAGATTTCTAGTTCCATTCAAAATTTCATGTTGTACAAGGGTTGAATTTAGGCTATTGTTTTGTCTTCTATCAGGTAAAAATGAATTATAGTTTAAAGGTGTTGCATCTATTGTAAGTGGAAATACCTTTACATAGTCTTTGTGAATAGAAATTGTACTGATTGCTTGACTTGAGATGTCTATTGGGATGTTCAGAAATAATGGATGAGACCATTCAGGGTCCCAAATATAATCTGATTGTTCTGCAATGACAGTGTCGTCATTGGTACTTTGAAGTCTAAAAATTTTTCTTGCTTGTGCAATTGAATCAATTACAATTGCAATGTGTAAAATAATAAATTATAAATCATGCTAAGATTTTTTGTAAATCGTGTTTAACGTTTTGTGAAACTTCATTGCTTGAAAAAATTTCGGGGATTGCATTTAAAAATACTGAAAATGCGGCAATTTCTTTTCTTACATTCGTATGTCTTGATGTTTGAACGGGTGATCTACTTTCAGTTCCTATTTTTTCTAGTATGGATATATAACAATATGTTAGTGAAAAAGCATCGTTAATGAATATTGAATGTGCTCTCTGTGAATTTTGGTGTTGTATGTTTTTGATGTATTTTGCGAATACTTTTGAAAATCCTATGTCAACATCGTCTATTTGAATAACATGTTTTTTATGAAATTTACTTTCTGTGCTGAGTTCTATGGCGTAGATTCCATATGGTTGTGTTAGGTTACATATTCCTTTTAAATAATGATCGATAATTTGTCTTTTCATTTTTACTTCTGGGAATTCTGCTTTACATGGGCTAATTCCTTGTTCGAATACATTTGCGATTAAATTAGTACAAAATTGTATTTGTCCCCTATCTTCAGTGAGTGAATTTAATAGAAATGGGAGAACATTTAATAGAAATGGGAGAGTTTTCGTCTGGACTTTCATCACTTGGACTTTGGCTCATTTTTTCGTTTTATGACTGTCAGTGCGTAATGTTCAATGTGTCTGATTGGTTGGTTCCAATTATATAAACGTACTGGATTATTTTTGTATATCTTTTTTTTATTCTTCTTTTTCCTTGTTTTGATGAATGTGATGTGGCTTCTGAATCAGAAAAATATAATTGATTGTGAACTGGGTAGTTTTTATTTACTGTTTCTTTTAGTTTGCAAAGCTCATCTAAATTACTGACTTCTGATTCGGAGACTGCGTTTCTTCGCTTTGAAAATCTTTTTCGTATAATTTGTATTTGTTTACTTATAATTTTCCTTTTTTTTGTTTGTCGTTTTGTTCAATAATATCCAATCGTTTGTTTGTGTGGTGTGATGACGAGCTCGTATGTTTTGTTGTTTATTTCGCAATTGTGCAATACGCTTGTTTGTTTATTTCCTAAACTGTTCAGTGACATAAGGTTTAGGATGAAGGATGCAAGATTTTTATTATTGATTATATTTTCCTAGACTGTTAGTCCTTACAATTTTTTGGATAGCCTAATTTGGGTCTTTTTATTCAGGGTTGGAGAGAAAAGTATATATCGATTCCGGAGAATGACTGTTACTTTCTCGTGACTATTCTAAATTAAGGTGTTAATTTACTTAATCTTACTTAGAGGTAGTGATCGTGTTCAAGGGTTGGAGAATAGTAAATCGATCTACAAGGTTCAGGTAAAATTAGAACGCGAGTTGTTCGTTAGGTAATATTTAAAAATTACTAAGATTTAAGATTTAGCCTGGGTCAGGTAAGAGGGGGGATCAAGTGAAGGATGAATAACCGAGGTTCTTCACTGTTTAGCCTAATTAGAATGGTTAGAGTGATTTGAAAAATTTCTATTAGTCCTGGGTCTTTGAAAGGTTTGGGTAGTAAATTGACGTTTGAGGTCATTAGACACTTTATTAATAGGGTGGGGGAGAACAAAACTGTTCTATTTGATCCAAGGATAAGCCTTGATGATCAGATATAAATTTTAATGTTATAAAATGAATTAAGTTAGGTATTTTTTTAGGAGATCCAAGGAAAGCCTTGATGATCTTTATTTATGGTGTAGATAAATTTAAGTTAAAGAAAGATAAAATTTAGGATAAGCCTTTAAAAATAATTTTATGTTTTATTGATAGAAAAGTTTAGTTTTTGATGATGTTAGTAGTTTTATGATTGCTATTATTTTTAGGTGATGAAACTGGAGATGACACGATGAGTTGTATATATATTAATAGTTCATGATCAAATTAACTTATTTTTCTTTTTCTTTTAATAAATATATTTTTTTCAGATATCTTTTTGAATCTTACTGCAGTTTTGGAGGAAACAATTCGAGATGTTTTTATCAATTGATATTGTACAAAAGTAAAATTTGTATAGCGCCTGAAATAATCATTGAAGATTATTTTTCAAGGTTTTATAATTGCAAATGAAAATCTAAATTCATTGCTAGTAAAATTCTAAATATAAAGTTTTGTTCTGGCTTTTGCCGTACGACCATGAAACTTAATGGTAAGTTTCTTCGTAGTCGTAGATCGTCTCTTGTCTGAGGTCTTCTTCCAATACCTGGTAGTTCTCGTATTGTACGGAATAGCGGCTCTGATCTATTGAGTCGAAGAGACATTTCGATTAAGTTATTATCATGTAACATTTCGAAAATGTTTTTGTCTATTTCTAATCTATCTTGTTAGTTTTGAGCTAATATGTTTTTAAGGTCTTATTCGAGACTTATGGTCGCATCAGATGAGTTAGGTTCGAGGTTTAACTCATAGAGTAATTTCAGATAGGGTACACCGTCTGCTCGTCACGCTATCTTATTCTAGTCTCTGCTAGGCTCAACAGATCTAGAGTATACTGGCTTAATGCGATTGCTAGAAGTCGTCTCGGAGAGGTAACTATTTTCAAGTTAAATTCAAATATCTCTGGTGCTGAAATTACAAGTAATTTCAGCACTTACAAATAAGTGGGTTGTTAGTTAGATGGCTCATGATTGGTTAATATTAAACATTTTATAGTGATAAAATATCCAATTTATAACTAAAAATAAAATGTAGTTTAGATCTGGTTCCACAGCACTTTTTAAACGATTTTTTAATTTTTCATTTAAATCTAATGTATAGTCAGAACACTAATTTTACAAACGAACAAGTTGCTTCGAGTTTCATTATTTTCTAAGCATTTGACGCGTCTTTCAGAGTTTATTGCAAAATCGTCTGGCGAACGTTGAAGTGCTAATCACCAGATATACCACTCATGAGATGCTTATAATATGGCAGAAAGTCTCACTTTCGAAGATTGTCTGGCGAATGCTCTGCGTGCATTACCATCTTCTGCTCTTGTACCGGCATCATCAATTGTAAATGGGTCTTCATCATTGTAAAGTCCTTGACAGGCTAGCCATTTTTTCTTGCCTCACTCCATGGAAGAACTTGGTTTCAAGGAAGTCTTCATGTACAAAGTTATCATTAGTTGTTAAGAACTTGGCTTCGTTTAGTGAGAGAGTTTTTCTGAGAAAAATGAGGCAAGTGCATTATTCAAAAAGTATGGAATATTTCTAAGTGTAGCGTCAGTAGCATGTGTTTTTAGATTAGCGCAACTTGACCTGACAACCTTTGCTGCAAAAAGTTCACTGAATTAGTTGGTTTCATTTTGATAGGGGTATAAATGTTTAGGAACTCTTTCAAATCCATTGATGTTGACACAAATCGTTTAAGATAAGCTAAAAAATTGTTTTTTATCTTTTATTTTGTTTTCTACAGTTATTTGTAACTGCACCTAGGGAGGCAATCATACTATTGCCTGATAAAAACAAACGGTAATGTTTTTGAACCTTAGGGAATCAGATGGCAAAAACTTCAGGGATCATTTTCTGTTTCTAGAACACAATCAATCGAACTTTTTTAGAATTTTATAAATCTTAAATTCAATGGAAAACAAAATCATAAACTTTAAGTTACATCAAATGGTATGCGAAGTTCCATATCATGTCACATAGTACTAATTTACACAATTGAGTCGGTCTAGGCTTAAAAGTTTGACCATCATCTATAAAATGAATGGTTTTCAAAAGTTCAGGGTAGCAGCAAGAAGCTAATAGTTTCCTGGTTAAGATGGCACATAATTCATAATCATGGAAGTATATCATGTTCTAAATCAGTCATGAATATATTGTCTGGGCATGCGTCTTTGAATCAACATTTAAGATGCCTGCATCTGTTGATTAAATTGTAAGTTTGGTGATTATCATTTTATTTACCATTATCATTAGTGTTTTTGAAACTTTACGCATCGAAAGTAGAAGGTAAATGATTGATCTCCCTAACTTTAATTCTACTGATTTAGTTTAGTTTGTCACTTTCGGTTTACAAAAAGTTGGGTGATGAAATTCAATTAGATTGATTAGAGTACCATCTTGAATAGATATGAGATCAAAATTGAAACCAAATTGGGTTTTATAATTGGAGAAAAAAAACAAGGCTAACAAACAGAACGAATTTCAGTGCTTCCAATAATCGGGACGACTTTCAGTGTTTCGAGCAGGTTTCATCATAGTAAAATTAATGGCAGTCTTGACATGTTTTTTTTTGTCCCACTACCACTTTTAACGGCAAATTTTCCTTAACTAGATCAAATGTTCTCTCCGTTCAATCTGAGACAAACGAGGCAAGTGGGTTAGCACAATGATTGGAATAGTTGTAGTGTTTTTAAAAGTAGCGTCAATAGTATGGGTTCTCGGATTGGCGCCATTCAGCCTGACAAATTTGCTACAAAATTTAGTTTAGTTCTCTGTAAAAAAAATCAAGTTCTAACATCAATCGGATGGGAGAATGAGGGATCAAATCACTGGCTGAAGGTTGGACCGAAGCCTTTGAATCCAAAACATCAAAATCTATTGTTGATCTGTCTGGCGAGTATTAGGAACGAAATTTTTGGTTGAAGGATTTGCCAAGTGGATGAGGTCTTCCAGAGAAACACTTTCAATTGCTTCGGCATGTATTGAAAAAAAAATTAATTTACGAATGAAAAAATCAGACGGACATCTAACGCAGTAAGTTTTTAAAATATTTGTTTTTGGGACTGTTTTTGTTGTGTTGGTTCAATAATAGTCCTTTTCAAAAGTTTGAATTTGTTCTGCTATCCGTTTTCTCGCGCCTCCTCATCTCTTCGTTTTTAACGTTTTTTTAACTTTGTTCTTTAAAGGAACTTAAGAAGTTTTCTTTTCTAGTATTCATTTTGAACAAGTCAAGGGGTGCTTGGATTAGAATCTCTCTACTGGCTCTTTTTGCTGCAGGCAAGAAAAAATTTTCGCTAGTAGCAGAGCTGCCCTAGCAATTCCAAGAGCCAGTGTCTCAAAAGCGCTGTCCCGTTGTCGATAAAGAAGCAAAACATGAGGCTTGGTTGCTTACACATGATAAAATAAGTACATATATTTTTAACCTAATTTCCATCTTTCTTATGAACTCGAGAGTGAGAACTACTTTTCAACACATGTAAACGGCGTCGGTATACGGGTTTCTGTCCGCCAGTCAAAAATTATGGCTTGAATATTAATTGTTGGAATATAGTTTTGTTACCGAGTGTTTTTTGATAAATTGGTTCAAAACATGTCACGTTCAGTTTTTCATTCCGCGATTCGTATCAAGGATCCTCGTCTTGCAATTTAGGTTTCCCGATTTTTTTCCGTAAAATAACCAGACGGGCAATATCTTTTTTGGTTTTTTGTTTGGTGCTAGTTTAGTTACTCTGTTAACCCAAGAATTGATCGATTGAACAATCTAGTTTAACTAATAATTGTGCAAAACTGTCAATTTATCCTGTAGTTTTTTCTATATTATTAATTTATGTTGCCTAATCATTTTTTTCTGTAAGAAATCTACTTCTCCCCAGACAATTCGAAATTTTTGTTTCACAGGAAAGTGAACCGTTAAACTCAATTTCTTTATCAACCTTTTTTTGGAAAGCGGCTGATGTTGATATAAAATTTTTCGATTTTATTGGTTACACCATCAGATACCTGGATATATCATCTACCGTTACGAGCAATTTCTTGAAACTTTTGTTGTATTTAGACCTTTTTTGACAAAGAAAGATGCAGCGAATAAAGTTGTTTAATATTAACGTACTTTTTAATTTTCAATCGCGGCTTTTTACGTTGACCATTTATAATTTTGGCAAAGAAATTCTTTTACCATTTATTTTTATTGCTTCTGATTGTAGAAAACTTTTAACCATTTTGAAATGAAAGTTAGTTGCTTTCACTAAAATATGCAGCCTTCCATAGGCTGCGGATCCTTTAGAATTTTTCTATATCCTTTAGAATCTTCTCTTCTATTTTCTAATTTTTTAAAAATTTTTCTGCCCTGACGATTCTGAATCGTACTTTGATGTTTTGTAGAATCCTTTACTGTTTCTAATGAATTGGTTTTCTTCGTCGTATTGCTGTTCTTTGCTTGTTTTTTGTACTTTCAATGAAATGACTGAGCATGCAGACGTTTTGGTCTGATGATACTCATTTGTTCCCGACACTTTAGATTCTGTCGAAAACTGTTTTTGTATAAATAAGCCTACATTAGGTTAGGGTCTGTTGTTTGCATATCGGCTAATAGCCAAAGGTTCCCCAAAATTGAGAGCACTCTCAAAATATCTCCTAAAAATGGTCTTTCAAACCTCGTCGTTTGCTAATGAGTAGTTATAAAACGTACCTGCCTTAATTCTGGCATATGACTCTTGGAGTATAAAAACTCCGTCTGCCTCCATATGCACTTGTTGAGACGTATCTATGAGCTCTAGAATAGATTATGGATTTGAAATGTTTTTCTTCGTCAAATTTATTTGTCGTAATATTAGTATTTAATTCAACTGTTATAGCCTTGAACTTATCTAGGTTTTCTTCTAATTCATATTTTTTATTTACTAAATTTTTTGATCTGCTCAAATACAGGTGGATTGATCCTTCACAGGCGGTCCATAAAGGTGAAATTGAGTTCTTTGTTTTTGATTGATTGGTCCTTGAGTATCTGCATCATTTTCGGCTGATTATTCATCTACAATATTTTGGCACAAGCAAAAACTCCTCTAGTACGTTGTTAGTTGGATAGTCAGTGTGTCTGTCACGAGCTTAGTTTTATCTAATAATGAAACGTTTCTGTTTGAAGGATTGATTTTCCGGGGTATTCGTCAACTTGTTTTTCGATATATGTGACGTCTACAAATGCTCTCTTACTGATCGATTTTTTGAATATTCACACAGCAATTACCGCGCGTATACCTTTATTGGACATTTGCAAATTATTAACAAGACTTATAAACCTTCTTGTTCATGTATCAACAAATTCGTTCATATTCTAGGGCTTGATATTACTTATGCAAAAAAAAATGAAAGGGCCGAAAGCCAAACCGAAGTCTCTTCACAAATGAGATTTGATAAAGCTATTTTTGAAATGCAAAAATTTATTCAAATTAAAACACAGCCATCTGTGAAACCAAAAATTCTCAGACCTGGGCACATAATTTGTCGTAATAAGGGGAAAATTGATAATTGAAAAATGAATTGAGACTCATTACAAAAAAACTTAATTTTGATGAAATACAGACAGATTATAGTTTTTAACGTCATTCATTTGAACTACATAATTAGTCGGCGTTAACAAAGACGTAGTTTTTTGTCGCTAAAAATTTGTATTTTATAACGTTGAAAACAAATGAAAAGACCATTCACTGGAAAATCTGGACAATTCTTTTTTGTAATTTTACAACGATGTTTTTGCTGAACGACCTGTTCACAGTCAAGTTTTTTGGTTCTGGTTAAACTCGAATTTCAATCTCTGGTGTCACATGCAAAAAAGGTGAGTTTGTTGAGAGGTAAGACTCAACTTGCGGTGGTATCTGTTAGCTCCTTTTTCAACCAATCAAAGATGCGCTGGTTTTCTTCAGATCACACGATTTTTTTAAATCGAATTGCTATAAGTGATTTGAGCTGATCATCTTGTACTGTCGCAATTAAAACCTTCTACATTTGTACATCTTGAGTCCTCCGAGTTTTCTACTTTCCTATCTGGATAATCAGACAGCAACTCGGTTGTATGTCAACCCTTGGCGCAAAAGGTTCAGATTGGGTTTTGCAGCCCTACACTCTGAATTATTTGGTTTGAATGAATCTAGAGTTAGTCCTCATCTTCGCATACAATACCATGTGAGTAAATGGTTAATCAACCGAAAACTTCCTTTTCTAATTGTGCTAAAAGTTAAAAACAGAGAGGCGGTAAAAAGGTTAGACTGTCAGCGTAATCACTTTTACTAATGCGAGTAATTAGTAATAAGAAAATGTTTTTGCTATAACAGAAGCCTTCAAAGCCAAGAAAGACTGCTCTTTCTTTCAAAAATCTCAGATAAAACAAACTTAAAAACTACCTCTTGCAAGTTTTAACGAACATGCAGTACATTTATCCTGACAAAAAGCCAAACGAGCTGTTATTACACATCCAGGATAATCTTTGTTAAGGTAGTTTTTTTTTAGTTTTAAATATCAGATTTTTTCTAAAAATGGGTCTCAGGGAGTAAGAAGAGGCGGTCATAACAACAATGGGCTGTTCGTTTGCATAATTTCTTCTTCACAGTGAAGAGGCACGAAGAATATATCTGATAGACGCCAAAGATATTTTGTTCTAGATAGCATAACAACTGAATAATTATTCTCAACATATGAAATAGTTATCTATGTCATGGTATCTAGGAGCTAGTGAGAACAGTAGAAAGGCAAAAACCACTGAACATCAGCCTTAACTATGGCTCTGTCATGCATTTAAGTCGTGGAATTTTTCTGCAATAAAAAGCATCATCAAAGAAAATTACTGGCTTCATAAAAGTAAAGTTTCTTTTACCGTTTTGACACACTCGCGCGATTTACACGAAAACATTCTTTAACATAAGTTGATTGATTTTTATCATAAAATGCGTATTAAATGCCCATTTCCAATAATGATCTTCATCTGATATCTTGTAAGCACAATTGTTCAAATACAAAATTACTGGAAACCGCAAAAGACTCAAAAATTTTCATAGTTTGTGAAAATTGTTATTCGGCAAGTGATTTTTGTTTTGTAATTGGATGGGGTGCTTATCATAAATTTTGTCCACTTAAGAATTTTTTGTCCACAAAAAAACTGTACGGAAACTCTACAATAAGCATTTTCCCATAAATTTAAATTGTCTGTTAAGCTTATTTTCATGTCGGCAAAGTTTATAATAACCATTTTCCCATAAATCAAAAATTTATGATAATTTTTTTCCATTAATGGAAATTTTATGATAAACATTTTCCAAAAACAGAAGTTTAATAATAAACATTGTAATTTTCATTGTTTTTATTGGTCTTTTCTTTTCACTTTTCTTGTAAAAAAGTGGCTCATTGTCCCGACTTTAGAAGAAAGAGCGGAATTGTTACCTTGGGTTTTTTTATTCAGTCAAAAAGGTTGTCGTGTTTTTTTTCAGTCAGTTTTCGACTTTTATTCCGGCACTTTATACCAATTTTTTATAGACCACCCGAAAGAATGTTTTTCTGAGTTCAAACTCTCATGATTCTCTTGCGATTATTTTACAAAAAGTTATGGCGGCTTGAAAACTCTCGTGATTCTCTTGTGATTATTTATGAAAAGTTATGGGGCCTTGAAAACTACTGGGGATAATTAACGCTCGGTCAGTTAGACCAATGCATTCGGTTGAAAAAAACCGAGCAAATTAAAACCGAGCCAATAAAAACTGAGGAAATCAGCTCATATGAACCGAGCTTTTTTCTTTTAAGCCCTGAATGTTCCGACTGCCCATTATTTAGTCTCGCATAGTTTTTAATAAATGGATTATTGAATATCTATGAATTTTAGGCAGATAATATCAAATTGTTAAATTTTGATTCGTTTATGCAATTATTAGGATCAATTAGCTCGCCTCAATTCAATTTGGAACAAATATGAGTAGGGATAAATTGCCATACATAAATAATTCACGCAATGAAACAAACTATACAAGTATAATTCTAGCAGCCAAGCCGCATTTTAGTCTAGTTCAAGCACACTTGCTTGGAAATCACAAGACTTCCGGATCGATGCCCAAACGCATTCAACTTTTCAAAATTTGACGTGAATAAAAATTGTTCCCTTGCAAATTTTAACGAACATGCAGAACACTAATCCTGATAAAACAAGCCAAACAAACTGTTATTAAACAAGTTTCTTAGCTCTCATAAAACATCAAAAAGATTCTTTCGCCCAATTTGTGTAACCCGTTTTATCTTTTACAGCAGAAAGACAAAAAAATGGTTGTTGATAGTTTTGGAAGATCGTGAACAAGTAAATTGCATCTTTTGTGGCACAAAACCTCACCCAAAAAATCAGTATACTCTGGTGTCTAAGGAAAAAAACTAGTCCACCAATAGGAAAGGAAAAACAGTAACTCAACGCAGATTCTGGATAATGAGCGAGTCAAATTCAAGAGATGCCCCAAGCTTAGTCCATTTTCTTGATATATCCCCATCCCCCACTAAGCCAACGAAACCGCGCATGGAGGCGGTATATAAGTTACTATCGATTTTAATATCGACTTCAATTGCGCTGGAGATGAAAGGTCACTTCAAAAGGGAACATCAGTTTATTTTATTATATATTCATAACTACTCGATATCTCAGAAAGCTAGCCATTCCAAGGTTGACAATAAATTTTTATTATGAACTTCCAAAAAGCCGACAAAATTTTCAATGGAAAAAATTGTAAAAAATCATCTAGTGTTTTGTCCAGAAATGAAACTAAGTATTTTTACCATTAACTCCATGTAATAAGTTTATTGTGAAGTGCTATTCTTCTGTAAAATTCAACATTGTTTTTATTGCGACAGCCAATACGAGGCCAAAATTTGCTAATTTAATTATAAGTGGAAGCCGCAACGGGGCGAAACAGTTTTGTAGCGGAATCGGCAACACTGCTACTTCTTTAATTTCTCTGATGTATTGGATTCCACGAACATTTCTAATTAGCTAAAACACTGTGTTGCTCAAAATTGCTCTGCAATAAGCGCATTTTGCGGAATTTGCAGCAAATATTGCGGAGCCTGCAACAGATTGTGGAAACAATGCACAAACAACTTATATGCGTATTGTAACGGAGTCATGGAGTCCTTGACTGTAAGCAGAATCCGCAAGTTGTACGCGGAACTCGCATTTTGTTTGGTATGCAATAAAAAAAGTTAAATAACAAACTAAATTTAATCAGTTTTTCTTCAGGGAGACTTTCGATTTAGTTCGATCTCACTTATTGCATTTTTCGATTTCATCTCATATACTGACAACAGTTCAAAAATTCAGTCTAGGTTAATTCAATCTCAACCACTGCCCACAATCCAACTCATTTAATCACAACAGTTCAATTCAGTTTAATTTCAACAGCCATATCTCAAACACTGAAAGAATAAAAACCAAAACAATGAAATCCAAAAACACAAATCTCAGATACTGAAACAAGAAAAGCCAACCGAATTAAGCTAATTCATGGATTATTCATTCTGAAAAATTTTACTCAACTTGGCCTTCATCATATTATTTGCCAGTTAATTTTGTGCAAAACTCATGTTCTATTTCAAATTTAAATTCGAATTTCAATTCGATTTAAAAGATAACAACTTACATACTAGGACAAGAACAGTTTCAAATGGTAATTTTATATGCTGACAATACAATATAGTTAGATTAGGTTTTTGAATATAACAGAATTATTAGGTTTAAACTTAGAGTCTTAAGCTCATGCATATTACCAAGCGACTCAGTAATCCATGAAAATATTTTGCTTAATCGATATTTTGAGGTGTTTCCCAAACACTGATTTCCAAAACAGCTTGCTAAGAAATTGATCCCAATTACTTTAGGGTACACCCTCGATTCCAGTTTAACAATGATTTCAGATTTTGTTGTAGTTTCCCATGACAATGGTTAAGTCCTTGCTTTTGATCTCCCTATCTGCTATATATCATTTCCAGCGCTCAATTTTAATTGTTCATGAACAAGAGCTGGTTTATTTCAGATTAAGAATTAAAATTGCCAAATCCCGCTCACAGTTTGCTGAATATGCGTACATTTTAGGATTCTGCCCAAAAATTTTGCTGATTTCACATACATTTGCGGAATTCAATTACATTTTGCGGAATCTGATATTTCTAAAGAGAGTTTACGGAATTTTCTTGAGAAGAATCCGCTTACATTTTGAACATGTGTTAAGACCGGGCTTGATTTCCACTGACAAACAAACAGCAAATTAGGCGCCTATCTATTTGATCATCTGATCATTTTTATAAAGGCACTCTGGAAAATCATGAGAAAAGATCGAGTGGTATACCAAAAAACAGACTAGGTTTGTGATTCGATCGACATTTATAAAAACTGAAAAACTTTCTCAATGTCGAGATTAACACAATTCAACTTTTTCAAATTGTTAACTGAACAATATATAGTGAATTGCATTGATTTCGTAGATCTGATCAAAAATCAAGTTGATTTTCCAAAGTTTGTGCACAGACTTGAAAAATTGGGCAGATGAATAAAAAATCTGGTATGATAACTTATTTTTACTCCAGTAATTTTAATTTTTGACGCATTTTTTAGCCCTTTCTTGAATTTTCTTAATGGATGAAGAAGCGTTTTTTTTGTAGTTTTTGTTATATTTTACTAATCTATTGGCCTAAGTTCTGAGTTTTCATTGCATTACACCACGATCAAAATACGACTCAATGAAGAAAAAAGACTAAAACTGAAGTTCACTCTAGGCCGATAGTTTTCTCAAAATTCCATTCGAAACAGTTTTGAAAAAAATATATTTTATACTTCTGCTGGTTTGTAGCTGGTTCTTACCTCGGCTTGTGTTTGATGCAGTAAATGAACTTCGTTATTTAAAAAATTGTTATTTTATGTTTTTATAGACTATAAAATATTTCAGGGTCACTTTTGTGCACTAAATGTCTTATTCAACGGCTAAAAGACTACGGTAATTATTATTTTTTTGAACTTGAGTTCTGATCAACTAATTCTCTCTCAACCGGCTACGCGTATTTAGTTCTCCGTCATCGCTTCTTGCCGACTTTATGGACATGCGACAATTCCTTACAACAATCTGCCATTTGTGAGACAAAAAGACCGGTGAATTTGTACTCATGTCTGGTAAAAGTTCATTTTGTTTTCAGAAAACTAATGTTTTTTGTCTATCCATAACGTTTTTCAGTTACGTCAGCCCAAAAGTTACAATTAATTGATAATTCATTGGTTGCGTTTCAACTGCTCTCGAATAATGATTTATTATCAAAAAATGATAAACCAGACTTTTGACATCAAATTATGAGTTTCATTTAGTGTAATTTGAAATCACTTGCTTGATCTCAATTCGAGACATTTTTTGAGCGCAGCAAAGTTATGTTTTACGCTTTCACTGTAATTTCTTAAATCTTCAAAATTTCGAATGAGCAGTTTTAATTAGGCTACAAGCTCTTTTAGGACATTTCTCACCACAGCCTCATTAAAATATGCGGAACCTGGGTTTGATCAAGGTTCTACTATTTTTTTCCAAAATTTATCTGAATAATAAAAACGATTGAATGCATTGTTTTCTTTAGTTTGTTCGAAATCGGAACAAAAACTACAAGATGGAACAAAAACTCACCGAAAGTTCTTCCAAGCTGAAATCTACGCTCTCAAGGCTGCTGGAAACAATTGCCAGATTACCCGCATCACTGTCAACTTTGTCGGAAAGATTTGCTAACCCGTCGGCAAGTTGTGCCTTGTTCTCATTTGCGTCTTTGGATAATTTTATCGTCAGAAACATAAGAATAACAACAGATATCTAAAAATTTAACCATTCGTTTTGAGTTTTGAATTTAACCTAAGACTAGAAATTAAAGCAAAAAAAGATTATTTGAAAAATATTTCACTATGAAAGCTATCATTATATTGTTTCTCAAAAGATGCATCTGAGTTTTGGCTTTAGTATATAAATAATGTGGTCAGTTATGGTTTTTTTTGCTCAAACCCAAAAAATCAGCAAGAAAAATTTTTCTTTTTGAAATTTCAACTTAAGTTCAGGGTTTTTTCTTAAACTGGAACGAAAAAAGGCCTGTTTGTGATTCGATCGATATTTATAAAAACCGAAAAACTTTCTCAATGTCGAGATTAGCTCAATTCAACTTTTTCAAATTGTTAACTGAACAATATATAGTGAATTGCATTCATTTCGTAGATCTGATCAAACATCAAGTAGATTTTTCCAAAGTTTGTGCACAGACTTGAAAAATTGGGCAGATGAACAAAAAATCTGGTATGATAACTTATTTTTACTCCTGTAATTTTAATTTTTGACGTATTTTTCAGCCCTTTCTTGAATTTTTTTAATGGATGAAGAAGCATTTTTTGTAGTTTTTGTTATATTTTACTAATCTATTGGCCTAAGTTCTGAGTTTTCATCGCATTACACCACGAACAAAACACGACTCAATAAAGAAAAAAGACTAATGATTATTATCATGACTATTGTGTTCTAACCTGTTCTGTGCATGCTCACCAATTGCTCATTTTTTGAAAATTGAGTTCAAACCACGGATGAGTTTTATTTGAACCTCTTAAAAGTAAAAACTAAATTGAATCAAATATGTTTAATCTAGGTGAGTAATTCCAATGTTTACAGTTTTAGGTTATTTGTAGAAACAAATTTTGGTTAATAGTTATCATTATGTTCCAGCTGGCAATAAAATAGTAAGGGCAAAATGTTAGCTGCTTGCAGTCTGTAAATTTTTTGAGTTGCAGCGCTAGTGTTTCATATTCAGTGTATATTTGGATAATAAATGTTTAAAATTTCTGTTTATTGTTCGCAAAATGATTAAACTCATGATTGAGCTTCATAATCCTGTGATTATTAGATATTCTCTGATAGATATTTTTGTCCTGGCTTCTAGTTTTTCAATTCAGTCAACGCGGATCATTGTAATCTCACTTGATGCAAGCGGTATCCATTCATTACCGTTCAAGTAAGTCATTTTTACAATGCTCCCCAAGTTCTCAGAAGTAGTCCTGTTTCCGTTGAGCATCATACTCTGACAGTTTTTAAACCACCAACCTCCTCCTCCTCTGATTGAAGCACAGTTTCCAGCAGATTTGTCTCGATCCCTATCATGAGTACTGAAGGCCTCTCCATTATGATAGTCGAAGCCGCTTGCTAAACCAGTGGTGTTCACCATGTTGTCACTTTTAGCCACCATTGGGCCGAATGATAGATAATAAAAGGGAATAGTGTGAACCTTGAAGTCTAAAACAGGGGCGTTTGTCCTCTTGCAGCCAAAATTAGTTTGTTTTACACAAAAACTCCCAGACAATTCATCCAAGATTATATAAGTTTGAAACTTTGTGGAGAAAACAAAACGATGAAATCAAAAACGGGGGTAATATATCATGTTAAATCATTTGAATTAAAAAAATGTTTGTCAAAATCTTATATATTGGAAATCTTTGGTTTGAACGAATTATTATATTAAGATGAAAACAAGTCAAATTATAAAAAGCTTACATTTGCACTGAAAAACTTCTGATTTCGTGTGTACACATTTTTTTGGAAATACTATGGTTTTTTTGACTGAGAACAACTCAAACTCTATGTTAAAAAATCAAGCGGACAGTTTATAATATTTTTTTTACCTGTCCATTCTCCCCAGAAGAGTTCATTGTCTGTAAACTGGCGCATCGAAATTCGAACATTCCATTTTCCAATCTGGGTCAAAATAAGAATTCTCTGTAGCCCAAGCCACAAATCCCCTGCTCTACAGATATCTCTAAAACCTGCCTCATATGCCTCAAATCCGCGGTTGAACAAAATATTTTCACCAAATCGCTCCCGCCTCTGTAAAAAAATCTCCACTCCGACATCTTTTCCTCTTAGATCCACAAATGATCCACCATTCAGACACTAAATTAGCAGCTTTTAATGAGCTTTTCTAAAGTTATTCTATTCAGATGACTGTATTCAGCTGTTCTAATGCTTTTATGTGATGACAATCGTAAAGTTGTAAAAATGAAGCTCACTCTAAGCCGATAGTTTTCTCAAAGTTCCTGCCAAAACAGTTTGGAAAAAATATTCTATACTTCTGCTGGTTTGTAGCTGGTTTTCACCTCGGCTTGTGTTTGATGCAGTAAATGGACTTCGTTATTTAAAAAGTTGTTATTTTATGTTTTTATAGACAACAAGGTGTTTCAGAGTCACTTTTTTGCAATAACTGTCTTTTTAAAAGACGAAAAGACTATATATTTATAATTTTTCTGAATTTGAATTCTGCTCAACTAATTGTCTCTCTAAATTGCCGGCTACAATTTTTTAGTTCTCCGTCATCGCTTCTTGACAATATTTATGGACATGCGACTATTCCTTACAACAAACTGCCGTTTGTGAGACAAAAGACCGGTGAATTTGTTCTCATGTCTGGTAAAAATTCATTTTGTTTCCAGAAAACCAAAGATTTGGTCTTTACGTCGATTTGACTTTTTTCAGTGACTTTGGCCCAAAAGTTACAATTAGTTGATAATTCATTGTTTGCCTTTAAAATGCTCTCGAATAATGATTTATTATCGAAAAATTGTATTCCATCATGCTCAGATGTTTGACATCAAATTATGAGTTTCGATTAGTGTAATTTGAAATCACTTGCTTGATCTCAATTCGAGACTTTCTGTGAGCGCAGCAAAGTTATGTTTTACGCTTTCACTGTAAATTCTTAAATCTTCAAAATTTCGAATGAGCAGTTTTAATTAGGCTACAAGCTCTTTTAGGACATTTCTCACCACAGCCTCATTAAAATATGCGGAATCTGGGTTTGATCAAGACGCTACTATTTTTTCCAAAATTGATCTGAATTATAAAAAAGATGGAATGCAAAATTTTCTTTAGTTTGGTCGAAATCGAAACAAAAACTACAAGATGGAACAAAAACTCACCGAAAGTTCTTCCAAGCTGAAATCTACGCTCTCAAGGCTGCTGGAAATAAATGCCAGATTACCCGCATCACTCTCAACTTTGTCGGAAAGATGTGCTAACCCGTCGGCAAGTTGTGCCTTGTTCTCATTTGCTTCTTTGGATAATTTTATCGTCAGAAACATTAGAATGACAACAGATATCTAAAAATTTAACCATTCGTTTTGAGTTTTGAATTTAACCTAAGAATAGAAATTAAAACAAAAAAAGGTTATTTGAAAAACATTTCACAATGAAAGCTGTAATTATATTGTTTCTCAAAAGATGCATCTGAGTTTTGGCTTTAGTATATAGATAACGTGGTCAGTTATGGTTTTTTTGCTCAAACCCAAAAAATCAGCAAGAAAATTTTTTCTTTTTGAAATTTCAACTTAAGTTCAGGGTTTTGTCTTGAACTGAAACAAAAAAAGACCTGTTTCAGCGTATTCTAAGATTGTAAAAGATTATTGTAACACTTAACTGTAAAAATGCCAGCAAGTTCATCGTTTTGTCTAGAAGTAGACCAATTTGAAATTAACTTGCAGTTTTTCGATAGGAAGAAATGAAAAATGGAATTAAAAACGGATCATAAAGCAATCCAGCATTCAGAAGATTATCCTACGTGACTATTTGCTGCCTACTGGAAAAAGATCAGCACAAACATTTAAAAAAGTCCTGAACTGAGTTTTTAAAAGTTTAAAACCTCACATACTGAGTTGTTTTGGAGCATGTTGTGGTGCATTTCGACACTTATTCTGTTTGAGTATATTTCTTTTTATACTATTTTTTATTTTGAAAATGTAATTGTTCCGACTTTCGATACGAAATGAACGGATTATTTGTGCTCGGGTGGGTCTTTTTTTCTTCAGACAAATTTCGACTTTTTAACAAGCCATTTTTGACAGAGTTTTTTTTATATCATTCAAAAAGTTTTGTTGTTCTGAGCTTAATTTTGAAAAAATGTTTCAGCTGTGATGTAAAGTTATGGGGGTTTAAAGTTTGCCATTTTGGCCAATTTGGGACAATTAACGCGCGATATCTTTCGCGCTATTAACGCGTAAGCGAGATTTAATCCGTCTTAGAAATCGTTCCAAATTGGTTCAAGGAAGCTTAAATGCCATAATTGATTTGTTAAAAGGAGCAAAATTTATCACTTAGTACTTATTATGACGTGTGGGGGATGATTCAAAAAAAAATTCAATTTTTAGAAAAAAGTTTATCATTTTATTTTATTAGATTTAATTTTTTTGTTATTACTACTCCATAAAACGTAAAAGGCAGTCGGAACATTCAGGGCTTTGCCCTGATACTAGCAGTCTTGTCTACTTTTTATCGTAGTATTACAAATTTCGAGTTGAATTTCAGCGCTTCTGCTTAATTTCCTTACTAAACCCAATATTTGAGATTGTACTTACTGCTATTAGAGCAACAATTACCACCAGTACAACCACCATAATCACCAAGCACCTCACAAACGAATTGCTGTGTTGTATCTGTTTGTTCTTTGTTTTTCTGCCGTAGTCGTCAATATTTGCAGGCTCGTCGTATATATCGCCATCTCTTTTACCGCCAGAAACCTGCTCGTTTTGCCTTGATTCAGAGTCTTTAAATTGAATTTGAACATCACCAGTCGATGTATTAGGAGAAGCCATTTTTTAAAGATATATTTTTGCCAAAAATTGCGTAAATTTTGAAAAAAAATGATGTCCGTTTGAATGATGTCCGTTAATGAGCAGCAAGTGTTATCAAAAATTTTGGTCCAACGTAATTTTTTCTTTGTGCTGCGTGAATCTGGTTATCAACTGTTTTCTACAATGGCAAATCGTTTTATACAGTTTTAAATTATAAGTGAAGCAAAAAACTTGCATATGTCTATGAAGGTAATTTTGTTTTTAACTGATATTTATCTTTTGATTTTTGGCAGTCTTTTCATTGTAGAAAAATATTTTTTGAATATTTATGAAAGATATACAACAATTTTTTGGCCAACTTACCGCTGAACGTTTGCTCAACTCGTTACAACTCATTTGCGCATTGTTTCTCAACAGTGTTATTTGATACTCTTTTTTTCACAATAGAATTATTTGAACATGCTCGAAAAAAAAGGTAACTGAAATCTTCAGCAGACTCTTGAAAAAATTGTCCAAAAAAGGTTTTGTTTTTGACCGCCTTCCTTTAATTTTTTACGATCATACAGGGTGAAATTATTTGGCCTCAAAATTAAACTATTAAGACCAACTGTAAACCCCTAAAAATAATCATCTTAGGTGGGGACAGTAAAAACTGTCTATTTGCAAACAAGTCACTATACTTCGCCTGAGCAACTTTTGAGAAAGTGATGATTTTTTTGCTTTAATTATTTTTTATCTTAGTCATATTTCGCATGTCATTATAGATCCTTTAGAAAAAACTGAAAGTTGAAGAGGTTTGAAGATCAATCTTGCTTCCCTAAAGAACCAGGTTTTGCATGCAATATTATAAGGGTTACTCACGAAAAATGATAAATTGATGACAAAAAATTCCAATATTTTTATTATATAAGGCGAGAAGCGATATAACTGACACTGGGAACGGCTTGCACCGAACCTCCACTAAAAGTTGTGAAGTTATAAAGTTCTTTTTTTTCAGTTTGAACGATAACTGTTGGCGTTATTTCAAGTAGAATTTGGGTTTGACATGTGTCACATACATTGAAATGTGTAGAGTGCACTATTTCGTAACTTCGGGTTCTAGTTGATGTGCTTTAGACGACCGATGGAAAACATTTCACTCGGCCTCATAGAGTCATAAGTGATTTTTTTTCGTTGAAAAGCAGGTAAAAAAACACTTGGGTGGCCTTCTTGGATTTCTGGAGAGAAATGGTGAAACATATAAAGTTGTTTGTAGAAACTAGGCCAAAAGTGATCAATTTTTAATCTTTTTCCCAGTGTTTTTTCCGAATAGTGTATTTGTCCAACAAAACTTTCACTTTGACTTTCGAAAATTTACCATGTTTCATCTTGTCTAGAGAAGTCTGGTGAAAAAAATTCAATTCGCAACGATTAGATTAGCTTGGGATGTTTTGGAGAACCTAGTGGTACTTCAATAAAAGGTTTTGCAAAGCTGTTTTTTGCAAAGCATCTTCTACTAGATGTAATAGAGGCGTACTAGGTTCTAGTATCAAGTCATTAGTCTCTTTTACAAAGTTTTTTTCTTTTAGAACTTATTCATATAATAACCCTTCTTGGTAAACACTATGTGGGTTGTTCTAAAAGTGAGTGAGCACGTTGAGTTTACCCAGTTTTAAAGTATATTCAGGATATCCATCCTTAACTGGTGGGTGAGGCCATTTGTGAAAAAAACTAAAAGGGTGATAAAGAGGCCCGGGCTGACCAAAAATGCTAGTCAAACAATTTCCATATATGGAAAAATGCTAGTCATACACTTTCCATACAATTCTATACGTACAGAAAACTGCATGAAAGGTCTATGATTAGTATTTTTTCATATATGGAAATTGTATGACTAGCATTTTCTCATATATGGAAATTGTATGACTAGTGTTTTTTTTCTTCAAAAAACAAAAATAAAAAAAGTCAAAGTTTTCAGTTGTAGCAGCCCAAAAAACGCTTAAATGTTTTGTCAGCAAACGGAATGGTTGCTCAAAGCGTTTTTTTTTTCACAAAAAAAAACTTTAAAAACATGCTAATCATACAATTTCCATATATGAAAAAAATACTAATCATAGACCTTTCATGCAATTTTCTTAAGCAAAAAGTGCAAAATTGTTCAATTGAAAATTAGAATAAATGATTGTATTTAGAGGAAGACTCTTCAATTATTTTCATATCGACGGGTTAATTCTTATGATGTGAGACGAAAACCAATTTTTTGTGGAATAAAAGCGCATTGAAAAGATTATTTTTAGAAGGGTCATAATTTATTAGTGTGGCAAAATATGAGTGCCTTTGATTATATTAGTGAAGTTATCGCTTATAATTACATGTATCACTTAAACGAATCGACTAAATGGGATAACTCATGCTTAGTTAGATATGACTTGTATGCTTCAGTATTTTTATGCTGGATTTTTTTCAACGTCGTGCATTTAAGAATTATGGATTTTTAATATTCAAAAATTCTTAAAATGTTTGTTAATTTTTTCTGTAAAGTAGTTTTTAATATGTGTAAAAAGCGTTATTATATTTTTGCTAAATTTCATACTCGCAAGAAATTAAGGATAGTTTAGGAGTAGGGATAGTCATCAAGTTTTTTCTAAAAGTTTTTTCAAATGTTATTTGATCTGAAATAGAGGACTATTGGAAATAATGTATGAGCTCTTAGGTAGAACAGGTTACAGTTAATTTTTTTCTACAAGCAAAGAGTTTTTAAATATACAGTTTGAGCTGGATACTTTTTTTTGAAAAAAAAAATTAATATAAAGGTCTTTTATGCAAATTTAGAAATTAAGTATAAATCAATAACGCAGAAAAAAACACATCCGGAGAAGGAACCGTTGATCAAATAAGCGTACCGTTCTGATGCCCCTTGAGGGAGGTTTGGAACTAACTGAATGATTTAAATGTTATCAAATGTGGCCATTATCTATGAAATTTTTGGTTGAAATCATTAGTTTAACATTCCTGTACAAAAAAATGAAAAAATTTTCAAATAAAATTCATGATGAACGATTGTGCTCAGATGAACAGTCTTCAAATACTTTTGTTTCTTCGGGCTGAATCTGATTGTGTGCGAGGAAAAGGCCGACTACATTTTTTGGGAAAAAAGCCGGCCAAAAGAAATTTTTTATTTTTTTTAATTCGCTAAAAAAAATTAGTGCTCTTGGCAATTTTGATGAAAATACGACAGAACTTTTAATTTGAACGTGAAAAAAATAATAGCAATGTAATGTAACAGATTAAAACATGTTTTGATTCTAAATATCTATTATTAGCTTAGGCGCATATTTCTGTCAATCCAATTGTGGCTGCAAGGTTTCTAAAAAGGAAACCAAATATTTATTTTTTTTTGTTCTCATTATAAATACCATAGAACCTTATAAATACAATAACTGATCTAAAAATTCATATTCTGAATGCGACATCTCGCGAAAGTTCTGCTTATAGTGTAGTTTTGCTCCGAATGCAAGTAAGTTTTCGACACTAGCTTTCCACAATCTTTGGTATTCATCCTTGCTAGTTCAAGTGATTGCGAACTGTTCTTTGTTTTAGCTATTGTTAAAATACTTTTCTGGACTTACAATTAATTTTTTTGCTTCATTCGCTGGACAAAGATAGCGTTAACTTGAAGTATCTGGGTTTGATCCTGTCGTCATTTCAAATTTTTTTAACATATCCGACTCAAATTCTTTCATGAATGGTTTATAAAGTGGGTATCGATATATTTATGCAAACTCCACTTCTGGGGGTACACCTGAGGTGTTGATAGTTTTCTTGGATTTCCTTCTGTGTTTCTAAATTTTTACAGGTATCTTTGCAAAGTTTGTCAATCGGTGTTTTTCCATTACAGGGAAAAAGTTGCACAACTTTTTTCTAATAATTATTGTTTGTTGCACACTCTTCATCTACTAAGAATGTACATGGTTCTTCGGGTAATCATATAATATTACCTTTTTTTCCAACTCTTGGATCATAATATCAATGTTCATGTAATCTGGCGAGACGTTTTCTGTAACAGTTTTTCATAACATGTTTTAAATAACATGGTTTTTGGAATTGTATTTCCAATCTAGGAATACAACATTACGGTAGCTATTGACTTTTCTAGAGATTTTTCCGCCTGTCGGGCACTTTATTCTTTTTCTGCGTATCTAATTTGGATCTTGCGGACATCTTTCAACCATCAATGAGCTTCATCATGATGGTGCGTCCATCTAATAGATTGAAATTATAAAAGTTTCAAAATTTTTGATGGAAGGCGTTTGGGAATACTTTTTGAATCTTCATGGAAAGGGCTGCCTGCCACTATTCCTTTTTGTCTTATTTGTCTTAGTCTCCCTAATTCGTATTTACATTCAATTGAATCGATGCATACCCTTCTTTGTAGATTACTCGATTTGAAAAATGTGACGCGTAATCTGTCTTTCTTAATCATTCTATACAAAAGACGAAGAGCAATTTTTCAATCTATTCATAACGCTGACGTAGATGGTTATTAATGATGATGTCTCACTTTTTTAGGCCTAAAATGTCGCATTCCAAATGTTATTGTGTTTCATGTGCATGTGTAACGCGGAAGGCAGTGATAGCAAGGGAACTGTAGATGGTAAAAATAATGAGGTTGAAATTAGTTTTATATTTCGATCCAAAACTAAATACTCTTTTCCGCGAGCAAAAAGAGTGGTAATTCAACCAGGTTTGTTTTCAGAATCTCCTACCCAAGTCGAGATTTTTCACCTAAATTGAAGCAAGATTTGAGCGGTTTGAGCGGTTTTTTTAGAAAATTACGCTCAAAATCTTGCTTCAAAATGAGCGGTTTCAGCGGTTTTTGAACGGTTTATCTAAAAAAACGCTCAAAAACCGCGCAAGATTTGAGCGGGTTTTGAGCGGTTTATCTAGAAAAACCGCTCAAAACCGTTCAAATCTTGCACGGTTTTTGAGCGGTTTTTTTGGATAAACTGTTCAAAAACCGCTCAAACCGCTCATTTTCAAGCAAGATTTTGAGCGTAATTGTCTAAAAAAAACCGCTCGAACCGCTCAAATCTTACATATTTTGCTCGAGCAAAGTGGTTATTTTGCTCGAGCATTTGAAAAAGGTCGCTCACATTGGTTTTGGTCAAGACATCAAAAAAAATCACGCTTCATTTGAGAACGGTTAAGCACTTTTTTTAAATTATAGATAGTATTTCAACTGCATTTTAGCGTGGATTGACCAAAAACGCTTATCCTACAATTGCCTACAATTTCTACAGACTCAGAAAATTGTAGAAAAAAACTCTAGGATAAGCGTTTTTTCAATTATGGAAATTGTAGGATAAACATTTTTTCATAATGGAAATTGTAGGATAAATATTTTTTCATATAAGGAAACTGTAAGATAAGCATTTTATCATAAATGGAAAACTTTTTAGCTTCAAATTGAATTTTCGTTTTTAATGAGCAATGTCCTTTAAATTGAGCAAAAGCACTGTTAAACAATTTAAATTTGTTTATAAACAAGTTTGAACAATTTCTGAAAATCTTGCCTTTCATGAAAAAATGGTTATCATACAATGTTCATATATGAAAATTGTATGATAACCTTTTTTTTTCAAAAAAAGTGAACGTACTTGTTTTTCATCACCAGACTGTTGTATTTGGTTCAAATAGCCGGAGAAACTAGATTGATTCTTTTTTCAATGGTTTTTTGAAATTTTGTGAAAATTGTATGATTGACATTTTTCCATATCAAATATTAAATATCAAATTGCTGAAGTTCATTTTTCTGAGTTTCCAAACTTTTAACTGACAAAAAAACTCGGACCACAGTGTTTCAAAATACGAAAGCAACTGTATTGCAAAAGTCATTTGAAAAAAGTTTACCATAGAAACTTTCATTGAAGTATGAAAAATTTATTTATAAATTTACAGATAAAATTTGTATAAAATTGTTTGAGAAATGAATAAAACTGATGAAAAAAATTGAATTTTGAAAAGTAAGATTTTATTAATTGTTTTTAGCTGAAGATGAAAAATCAATATAAGAAGTGGTTTTCTGAAAATGGTTTCATGAGGGTTTTTCTAGATATGACAGTAAGATTAATTTTAAATTCTAGTTTTTTGCCGTTACAGTTTGTGGTTTTGTGATAGTTGTTTCAGATATGAACATGTATTCCATCATTAAGTATTTACCTTTTGTGTAAAAGTAACTGAGTTCCTTTTTTTGGTTTGTTTATATGTTCCCTTATAAGGTAAGAGGTTTTGAATCCGCAATTCGTTGACCTCAAGCTTACAGCTTCATCAAGAATTCATTGGTCCATCTCCAGTATCTTCAGGAGTTCTTTTGTTGAAACCTTTGCTACTAAATTTAAATTTAACTATCAAAGCAGCAATACGTGTTGCTACCCATGTACAACCTTTCAGTACAGCGAAACTTTTCTTTGAATAGTCCAGGTTATTGTTTATCATGCTTTTAATGAACAGCACAGCATGTTCATGAGAACACATTTTTGTTTTCATTGGCTATAAATCGTCTCTACACTCATTTCGACAAATTGTTCTCATTGATTTATCTTGGCAGGTAATATACAATCGTCCAAGTTCTCTTCGGCTAAGGCTCGATACAAAGAATCCGGTCCGAATCCATCTCCAATTCCAGGAACTTGTTCTCATCAAAATACTTATCGAAGAATTTGTAGTATAAGTCCAGCATTCCGAGTTCAGCATATTTAAGAAGGAAAAAGCCTGCAATTGTTCTCCATGTTCAAATAATGAACTCAAAGTTGCACTTCATATTAATTTTTTTCACAACATTCAATCGCTTGAAAAATTTTTCATTTATTACTTTGTAAGTCTTCTCATCGCCGAGATATTTAGTTACTGTGTATCTGGATCTAGACAATAATTTGACGAGCTGTTAACCAGAAGCTTCATCTGTTCACGTCGAGCATCAACAACAGATTGATCAAAGTTGTTGAAGCGTTTCGCAGGTGTGTACTCTACAAAATGATAAATTTTTCTACATTTAAGTCCAATTCCAAGATAAAAATCAAGTATGGGAGTGATGAATGTACCATTTTCCATTTTAAAGCTAGAAATCAGATTTTGGTGTGGGTTTTTCAGCAAGTCATTTTCTTCGGCATAGTTTTTCATGTATTCTCCACTATCGATACGGCAGACGTCATTGTTTTAAAAAAACTGGAGGAAACATGGAAAGCTTTTATTTCACTTCGTCGGTAACTTTTTTAATCGCGTTGTACATAGCCAAAAAGAGATTCATTCTTTGTTTTTTTTTCAAGTAAAGAATCAATAGATAGAGGTCTTTTTTATGGAAAACTTGACTTGACATGATTCTTTACTGTAAAATATGTTAAATTGCCCCCACTACTCACACTCTCACAATTTCTGACTAGTATAACTTTTATTTTTTTTATACTCTCGTCTCAACTCATCTATTTCTAGCTTATTTTTTTCCATTTTTAATATGTTGATCCGACCAAGTTGTACGGGCCTCATGGCAGGAGCAGAAGTGATAGTGGCAAACCAAAGCTTCAAACACTGTTTTACAGTGATTGAACTAGCCATCAACATAGTAACCGTCAATTTTCTTTTGCTTTCCGATTGTGCAAAAACTCTGAATTGTATACTCTGATCTCAATTTTTGACAGAAGGACAAAGCTAAGTTCTCGAAACTTTGTGTTCTGTTATTTCTAGCCTTTTGAATAATTGTTAGTACGATTTTTTTTATCACGAATATGGTTTGTAATCACATAAGGTTTGATAATATTCAGATCGTATATCCCACCATTGAATCCAAATCATGGCAAAGTGTTACATAGGTCTCAGAGTTAAATTTCTTGAATTCTGAAGACCTTTGTAGACATCTCATCTTCCTCAAGCATAAAATGTTTGATAATGTTCAGATCCTATCTCCAGCTACTGAACCCAAAACATGGCAAAGTGTTTACAAAGCGCTCAGAGCAGAATTTTTGGTTTAGCATTGAGTATATCAAAGATCTTTTTAACTCAATCATTGAGTGATTTTGACTTCTAGAAAATTGTTTCTCATTTGTAATGCTTTTTTGAGCCAGAAGTTCCAACATGGAAACAAAAGCATTGATAAGGAGTTCTGGATTTTTTCACCTAAAAAACTTGGAGTATCTTGCAGATTTGAACATACTGAGACGGAAATAGGGACACGTTTTCCCATCCAAGTAGTGTTTCGGTTGCTTTCAATTTTTCTGTAAAAACACAAAATTATTCGAATTCGAATTTTGCTATAGTAATAAATAATTTCTGATTTTCAGAGTAGGGAATAATCAATCCGTCAGTTTCTGGATATAACTGGCTTGCATCAAATCCAACTAATGCGGTGCAATCAATTTGACGAGTCACGAATGTAAATTTGGTCGACAAATGCTTTTCGAGTAAAAACTATTGATGAACCAGCTGTCAAGTCTTTACTGATTTTTTCACACAAATCCATATTGTCTTCATAGAACGCATAGGTTTGCTTAATTAGGAAGTGTGCATCCCAGTTTGAACATATCAGTGCCTTTAATATTGTAGAGCTCTATCTTTTTTTCATGTCTTCAAGGTTATAAACAACATCTTCGTTGTTGTACCATTGTAAGAAGTCTTTAAAAGTAGTAACTTTGTGGTGTTCCCAGATGAGTTTTGAATAATTTGCAAAAATTGCTATAGTAAAAATAATTTCTGATTTTCAGAGTAGGGAATAATCAATCCGTCAGTTTCTGGATATAACTGGCTTGCATCAAATCCAACTATTGCGGTGCAAACAATTTGACGAGTCACGAATGTAAGTTTGGTCGACAAATGTTTTTCGAGTAAAAACTATTGATGAACCAGCTTTCAAGTATCTATTGATTTTTTCATACAAATCCATATTGCCTTCATAGAACGCATAGGTTTCCTTAATTAGGAAGTGTGCATCCCAGTTTGAACATGTCAGTGCCTTTAATATTGTAGAGATCTGTATTTTTTCCATGTTTTTAAGATTATAAACAACATCTTTGTTGTTTTGAATTGTAGGAAGTCTTTGAAAGTAGTAATTTTGAGGTGTTCCCAGATGAGTTTTGAATAAGAGTATTTTTTGTATCAAAGTTTTCCATTACAGTTTTATCAAAGATATTCTCCTTCCTGAATGTCAAAATAATATATGAACATGTTGCGTTCAGCTATTCTCTCGACAAGCGGTAAATCATCAATATCAACTCCCCAAAAATTCTTCGGATCGTATCCAGATTTTGATAAAAACTCTGTAAACAGCTGAGATGTATGGGCATCAAGGTTACTTTGTCAATGAAAAAAACATTGTTGATTTTTTTCAAAAGACAAAGATGATCTTTGTATGTAAAAAAAACAAAAGAGAAAGATGATCTTTGTATGTTTGTTTATTTTTATCCGATAAAAGACAGTTCACTGAAGGGTTTTTCAGTAAAGGCTCGGGTATTACAAAGTCGTCCAGATTGGGTGGTTTTTAGTAACGCAGCAAAAATGGTGACTTTTGAGACCAACTTGAACCTCCATGTTGTGTTCTTGAGTGCATTGCTCATCGATACCGAACTTATCGTTTTTTCCCGGGTTTTAATCAAATCGGTTTTCGTACACAGATTTCAAACAGAGTACTGGTTTTGTGTGCGTAGTAGTACTGACTTTCCCCCGTTTTGACATTACAAAGAACAAATCCAAGAGTAATATTGACTTTTGCAGCGGAATCCAGCTTAATGAATACTTCGTCCAGCTTTTCGTTGATTAATTTTTTATCTGATTTAGACACTTGGAATTTAAATACCTTAAATCTCCCGTTTTCCATTTCTGTATCCACCAGAAACATTTGAAAAGTACTCATCTCCTCTGTGATTTTTTCTCCATCTTCCCCTTCCTCCTCCCCAATCTTGTTCAAGTCCATTATAAAATCGCCTTGCTTCCGTTGTTTTGCTCCAGGTTTGTTTCTCCGATGTTGTTGGAGAGATTAGTATTTCGGAAAATCCTTCCCAGAAGACGAGCAAATCGTTGATTGCAAGAAGTTGACAGAGCATGCTTTTTGGCCACGCGACAATTCATTTCTTGCTGATTGTAATTGAAACAATTACAAAAAAGATAAGAAACAATACCTTTAGAGCAACTTTTTTTCATGATATGCTTTATCAGCTCGCCTGTACTCCTTGCCATAGCCCCCATAATTCACATTCTCGTTTTTATTCAGCAACATCATCTTAAAAAATGGGTGATTTTTAAAGGACCAAGAGTTGGAAATTTATTTTTGGTTCACTTCAAAATGGAAGATTTCGAATGTCCCAGAAAATTTATTCGGATATTTATGCTTACTTTGAGTATTTTAGGAAAAATTATTTTTTTTTTCAAATAGTTCAACAATGAATAGAACGATTGTGGTTTGCGTAAATGAAAATCAAATTGAATGCGTTTCTTCAAGCTGTTGCGTAAAAATGGGCTCTTCTTTTTCATAATCAACCAATCAGAATCCAATTCTATCAATAATTGGAAACTTTCTATCAAAAAAAAAAATAATTTCCTTGAGTTACTGTTCACGGAAAAAAATGTTCCAATTGATTTTCTTTACGATGAAATTAATGTTGACTCCCACTTTTTGCGTAACTTTTTGGCGTTTGTACGATTGTATAGTACAAAATAGAGTTATTCGACTCAGTAAAGTCCTTTTTGAGGAAACTTACCCGATAAAAGAGTTTTCTTTTGATTACAAAATAGCGTATCAAAATTTCAATTTCACTGCTGATTTACACGTGAACAAGTTTTTTTCAGTCTAAAGAATTTGAAAATGATCAAAACGTTTCGTGATAATATATCAAGTACACATTTTATTCCCTAACCGATACTCAAATCTGTCAAAAATCAAATCAGGTTTAAAATAAAACTTCCAGAATTTTGCTTTGATAAATTCAACAATTTTGAGCTGTCCTCTCAAATTTGCATCAAAGTTAAAGTTCTTGACAATCTACTCAAAAATCAGCATTTGCTCATTCATTACTTACAAAAAATTCAGAAACTTGTTGAAAAAAATTGTAGAAATGCTATGCTATTTGTATTAATTGTCCTTCTTTTGATACTTATATTGGCAATATTTCTTGATTTTACAGCAAACAACTTACGTTTATTTAATTTTAAGATTGCTTTTAGGTATGTTTTTACTGATTTGGAAGATTTAAGTCTTTAAAAGAGTCCTTTTAATGGATAAGCCACCAAAACAGGAATGAATCTTTTCTGTGAGTGGAAATGACAATGTGTAAAAAAATCCTTACATGAATCTTTGTTTCCGATTGGACACGACTCTTATAAAAAATTTCTATGAAAGGAAGCAGAAGTTTGATTGGATACTACTACAAAACAAATAATAAAAATCAATTCCGACTGGTTAAACCCACACAATCGAATTGAAGATACCCCTAAAAATGATGCGAAGGGATTTCAACCAACAACATATGATGCAAACACCCATCACAGAGAACCAAATTGGATCAACGCAAATGATGGAGGAAGTGTCTGATCATGTTGGAATGAACTACCCCGAGGTTCCTAACTATAGATATTTGGCTTGAACTGTCTACGAGATTACTTCTTTTTTACTTGGGAGGAAGCAGGATGAGCTGAAAACCCCATCTATACTGACAAAAAATTAGGGCTTCTCAGAAACAATTTTGTCTGAAAACACCCATCTACAACAACCATAGCGATGCAACTTCGTCCAGCTCTGCGTTCAGAGGAGATCCTTCTGAACTCTTCGGCTGATTGACTTTTTCTATGAATAAAAATTGTCTGATTTTCATTTCGTCTTTTGTAAATGATTTAAGTATTCATTTTCATTTTAAGTATGAAGTTAGATGACAGTTTCAGGGTAAAACCTACCAATTGACTGGGAAAATTTAAATTCAATTAGCGCTAAAGATTTGCAAACAAGTTAAGAAAATTGTTAAATTTTTGCAAACTAATTAGAAGATACACAAAAAAATTTGCACACAAATAAAAATATCTGATGGTGTTTTGCATCTTGTCAAAAAATGGAACACTTGGGGTCTTTTATAGAATAAAGTGAAACATTTATTCATCTTGTTAAAAAACACTTTTTTGGCTTTTCGTAAAGAAAAAAGAAACACTTTTAACATTTTGCTGAAAAAAATTGAAACACGTTTATGATTTTGTCGAAAAAATTGAAACATTTTTTTTATCTTGTCAAAAAAACGGAAACACTTTTTACAGTTTGTAGAAAAAAGTGAGTCGTTTTTTGCATTTTGTGGAAAAAAGTGAACTATTCTTCGCCACTTGTTAAATTTCTTTTTCTTTAAAATGTCTGGTAACTTCATAAACTTTTGAGAGAAAATAGATGTTTGTTAAATTTTTTAATGAAAAAATTGACATGATCGCTAGATACAAATCCATAACCTTCAAAAAAAAGTCAATTTTTTTTAAATAAATGAGACTCACGTTGTGAGTTTTGCACCAAAAGATCTCTTTCTAGAAATGCTTAACCAATAGTTTGCGTGGAAACCAGTTTCTGGTTAGAAAATAAATAATGAGTTTTGACTTTTTTTCGTAACATTTTTTTTTGCAGTACTTGGCATTTATTTCTGCTCTTTTCCGGTTCAAAATTTGATAAACAGTGCTATCAAGAGTTGGTGAATGAAAATTCGAATAATATCTGTATTTGTACAGAGCCTAAAGACATTTAAAAATATGGTAGTTGAAAAGAAATTTACACAATCGTTGTAAAAACTTGATCGAAAGATAAACCAACCATGGATTATTATTATGTGTTTTCAACATGTCAGTGCCTTTATTATGGTAGAATTTTATCATTTTTTGCATGTGTTCAAGACTAGAAAAAAAATATTTTTGTTGTTGTTCCATCGTAAGACGCCTTCGAATGTAGCAATTTTGTGGTCTTCCCAGATGAGTTTTTTAAAAAAGTAGTTTTTCGACTTTTGTTGGTGGAATTGATTCAACACTTAGTTTTTTCAGCTCACTCTGCTGATCAAATCCTCTCATATATAATTTTTGGTAAATTTTGAATTTTTCTCTATTTGTTTGAGGTTTCTCTGTTTACTGAAAAAAGCTTCAGATGGTGACAGTTCCGTACAGTCAAGCTTGTCTAGACTGTCAAACCATTCGCAGTGGAACTTTCTTTTGTTTCACTAGCCTTATAGGTTTTCAGAAACTTGTTGCTCCCGTCATTAGATCGAGAAACTGTATCTCTACATAGTTTAAGGAAATGAAACCGTTAACCTTTTTAATATCTGATGGTTTTTTTTATCATGAATACGCTTTGTAATCATATAAGTTTTGATACAGTTCAGATCGTATCTCCCACTATTGATTCAAAAACATGGCAAAGCGTTTACATAGCGCTAATAGCTGAAATTTTGTTTTCTCAAGAGTTTTGTAGACATGTCATCTTCGTCGCCATCCGCAACAATTTCATCTTCATACTCGGAGACTTCTAGTCTTTCAGTTAAAGATCTGGCATTGAGTTTATCAAAAAAAATTTTAACTGAATCTTTGACAATATTTTTGATTTCTAGAAATTTGGTTCTCATTTGCAGTTGGCTTTTTCAGCCAGAAGTTCCAAACTGGTAACAAAAGCAATTTTTAGGAAACCGGGATATTTTTCACAAAAGAAACTTAGAACATCTTGCAGAATTGAAGATATCGAGATGGAAATAGGGACATGTTTTCCAATCCAAGTTTTCGTTGTGGTTGCTTTCATTTTTTCTGTAGGTACACAAAATGACAGTAAGTCAAAAAATGATATATTACAAATAATTTCTGATCTTCAAAGTAGGGAATACTCAACCCGCCAGTTTCTGAATATAACTGGCTTGCATCAATTCCAGCTAATGCTGTGCAAACATTTTGTCGAGTCACGAATGTAAGTTTGGTCGACAAATCCTTTTCGTGTAAAAACTATTGATGGACTAGCTGCCAAGTCTTTACTCATTTTTTCACAAAAATCCATTTTACATCCATAGAACGTATAGAAATTGTGATGTTTCGATTTGTGTAAGCAGATGTTTGCTTAATTATGTAGCGTGTATCCCAGTTTGAACATGTCAGTGTCTTTATTTTTTTGTAGAGCTCTATCTTTTTTCCGTGTCTTCATTACTAAAACAACATCTTTGTTGTTATATCATTTCTTCTAGAGGTCTAACTGGATACGGAAACTCCTGGATGGATATTTTTGTTTGCAAACTCTAAAATCTTTGGACCACTTGGGATTCTATATGACTTAATCTACGAGGAAAAAAGAACCTGTTTTTTTATGTTGCCTCTAGTCTTCCCAGTTCATGCTCTCTTGGTCATGTGATTGAATTACATTTCTGTTTTTACGTTAAAACTCTTGATTCTTCAGTATATGTTATTTCGGTTGTTAGTCCTCCAAACCAAAAAATCTCCCGAGAAAAGAAACAACAGAATGAGCCTCGTTATTTTGATATTGAGTTTTTTTGAATAGAATATGGTGAAAGAAATAGAAGTTTATGGGGATAGATAAATTGTAGGATGTTCATTTCTTCTTCCAAACTAAAATTCAAACCAACTTCCAAATCTACTTGGTGTACGAAACGTTTTCATGGTATCAGTTGGAGTAGCGACTACGGAAAATATACTGAACTTGGAAGAATTTTGAAGATTGTAGTAGCCTCTGAAATGGATTTTTTTTGGCAAAGGGTAAGATTCTGTCTGATTTTTTGAAACCAAAGCTTTTAAATTTAAATGACTACGTTTGCCAAAAACTTCAGTATTTCATATTCAAAGATGAGGAACATGGTTGCAGGTGTAGTACCTACCCATTTCGTCATTCAAAAACTCTTCTCTGTGCAAAAAGAAAAGTTTTTGCATACGGAATATGGATCGATGTTTTTTAACAAATTAAAAATTATAAAATCCTTTTTGTACATCTTTTTTTGATTTCCAACTAAATGTCATTGTCAATTTTTTTTAGAATTAAGATGGTCGATCAAAGCGATAATATCATAATTATAGCAAGTTTTAATTTTTATGATAAAAATAATGAAACAAGATCATGAAAGTTGGATGGACTTTCATGTAAAAGATTTCTTCTATTTTTTCTGTGCCAATTTTAGCTATAGTTATGATGCTGGTATGTGCAATCGTTCGAATAGTGTTATCCACAACATGTGAAGAAACGACAGTTTGGATCGGTATATTATTAGTCAAATATATTCTACCTTCTCCAAAGCTATGAATAAAAATATATCTACCAACGAACGAATTTTTATTTCCCTTGTTGATCCAAATGTATCTGGAAAATCTCATTTTCCTTTTGATTGGTGGAAAATTGGTAATTTTCAACTAGCAATTGACAGAAACTTCTATTTTTTTTGTTATTAATAACCTCTTTATGGTCAAATGCGAAAAAAAAACACATTTACTCAAGAAGTAGACTTTGCCTCCCCACTAGCGGAACTAAGTATCCTCTTATATTTGTTGATGCTTTTCAGAAAATTTAAATTCCAAACATTTTTTAAAAAACGCCACTGCTTGAAGAAACAGGAGTTTGAAAACAATATATATCAAACACAGTTTTTTTCAGTAAAGCAATGTGGACAGTTATGTAGAGTTACAAAATACATACACAGTTTTGTTCAAATCGCCGAGACATATTTTACAAATCAATACATTAAATCAACAGCGAGGTCTAGCATCTCAATTGTAAGGTCAGTTTCTAATTGCAACATCAGTTTCCTATGGTCATCTTCTTTGATTCAACCCCAAAAACAGTCGATTCGCGTAGGTGTTGCTCTAAAAATGGCTCAGTTTCAACAGAGTTTTGTTTAGCAGCTGGAATGAAGACAAAGTTATTGGACCATGAATACACAATACTTCTCTATTATTCCAATGTTTCAAAAATTTTCTCAAATACTTCGAAAACAACTCAATCTGAAATGTCCAAAAGATTTCATTCAGTTTCTGATCGAGTGTTTGGTAAACCTATTAAGAGGAGAGCTTCAAAACATCCAGAAAGAAGACTTAGTAAAATGTCGAAAAGAAAATTCAGAATCAACACGAAAAAATCTCGTTTACCCAAATGAAGAATTGTTTTAAGTTCAACTAAAGGGTCATATATTTGTCACCAACTTTTTGCATTAGATGACTCACATAGCATGGAACAGTCTGTTTTAACTCCGAACTCTATTTTTAAATCACAAAGTACACTTCCAAGAAAACAAAAATTGGAACAAACGCAAGAAAACTAGAAGGTTGTACCAAAACATTTTGATTCTACTTACAGCTCTATAAATGTTCGCAATTCATACGAGTAACAATAAGCATCTTATTGATTTAACTTGTAAATCTCTAGCATTAAACTAAGCCAGTCAGACATCAAATTAATAATCAAGATTTCCAAGAATGTATTGAAGAATTTGTGTGTACACTGAAGCAAAAAAGTGCCATCTTTCCGGATTTTTTTTCAACACTTCGAAAGCAACTCAAATTCCACCTTATTTGTTATCAATATGAATTCCAAAGCAAAAAACAGAGGAACACGGTTCACCAACAAATTCTGAAAAAGTAAAACTAAACAGATTGATTGTATTCTAGGAGTAGAGCTGCGTTCGGATCTTGCGTACGGATCGGAGTAAAGCAAGCGGTTCATCATAAAGAAAGTGGAGCAATTCTTACAAACCAAGACATCGTATATAAAATTTGTTCCCTTATTAATTTGACATTTCCGAAGACTACAAGCTTTTTCAAAATAAATCAGTGAAATCTGTTTTATGGACTTGGCTTTTTGTAGACAAGTTAGATGCTTAAAACAATAAAGTCAAGTTTATATTAGTTGCTGTAGATATTTGTCAGATTTCAAACAATGAAAACAAAGTATACCACAGACACTTGACAAACTTTCAAAACCTTTTTCTTGAATTAACCCTCCTGAAATATTTGGATTTATAAAGAAACAGAATATGGGAAACTTTAAAAAAATGGGGGAAGTATAGTCAAGCTTGTCTAGACTGTCAAACCATTCGCAGTGGAACTTTTTTTGTTTCACTAGCCCTATAGGCTTTCAGAAACTTTAGTCGAGATACTGTACCTCTACATATTTTAAAGATATGAAACCGTTCGCCTTTTTAATATCTGATGGTTTTTTTTATCATGAAAATGCTTTGCTATCATATAAGTTTTGATACAGTTCAGATCGTATCTCCCACTATTGATTCAAAAACATGGCAAAGTGTTTACATAGCGCTCATAGCTGAGTTTTTGTTTTGTCAAGAGTTTTGTAGACATGTCATCTTCGTCGCCATCCGCAACAAATTCATCTTCATACTCGAAGACTTCTTGTCTTTTAGTTAAAAATCTGGCATTGAGTTTATCAAAGATATTTTTAACTGAATCTTTGACAGTATTTTTGATTTCTAGAAATTTGGTTCTCATTTGCATTTGGCTTTTTCAGCCAGAAGTTCCAAAATGGAAACAAAAGCAATTTTTAGTAAACCGGGATAATTTTCACAAAAGAAACTTAGAACATCTTGCAGAATTGAAGATATCGAGAGGGAAATAGGGACATGTTTTCCAATCCATGTTTTTGTTGTGGTTGCTTTCATATTTTCTGTAAGTACACAAAATGACAGTAAGTCAAAAATTGATATATTACAAATAATTTCTGATCTTCAAAGTAGGGAATACTCAACCCGCCAGTTTCTGAATATAACTGGCTTGCATCAATTCCAGCTAATGCTGTGCAAACATTTTGTCGAGTCACGAATGTAAGTTTGGTCGACAAATCCTTTTCGTGTAAAAACTATTGATGGACTAGCTGCCAAGTCTTTACTCATTTTTTCACAAAAATCCATTTTACATCCATAGAACGTATAGAAATTGTGATGTTTCGATTTGTGTAAGCAGATGTTTGCTTAATTATGTAGCGTGTATCCCAGTTTGAACATGTCAGTGTCTTTATTTTTTTGTAGAGCTCTATCTTTTTTCCGTGTCTTCATTACTAAAACAACATCTTTGTTGTTATATCATTTCTTTTAGAGATCTAATTGGATACGGAAACTCCTGGATGGATATTCTTGTTTGCAAACTCTAAAATCTTTGGACCACTTGGGATTCTACATGACTTAATCTACGAGGAAAAAAGAACCTGTTTTTTTTATGTTGCCTCTAGTCTTCCCAGTTCATGCTCTCTTGGTCATGTGACTGAATTACGTTTCTGTTTTTACGTTACAACACTTGATTCATCAGTATATGTTATTTCGGTTGTTAGTCCTCCAAACCAAAAAACCTTCCGAGAAAAGAAACAACAGAATGAGCCTCATTATTTTGATATTGAGTGTTTTGAAAAGAATATGGTGAATGAAATAGAAGTTTATGGGGATGGATAAATTGTAGGATAGTCATTTCTTCTTCCAAACTAAAATTGAAACCAACTTCCAAATCTACTTGGTGTACGAAAAGTTTTCATGGAATCAGTTGGAGTAGCGACTACGGAAAATATACTGATTTTGGAAGAGTTTTGAAGATTGTAGTAGCCTCTGAAATGGATTTTTTTGCAAAGGGTAAGATTCTGTCTGAATTTTTCAAACCAAAGCTTTTCAATTTAAATGACTACGTTTGCCAAAAACTTCGGTATTTCATATTCAAAGATGAGGAATATGGTTGCAGGTGTAGTAACTACCCATTTCGTCATTCAAAAACTCTTCACTGTGCAGAAAGAAAAGTTTTTGCGTACGGAATATGGTTCGATGTTTTTAAACAAATTAAAAATTATAAAATCCTTTATGTACATCTTTTTTTGAATTCCAACTAAATGTCATTGTCAATTTTTTTTTAGAATTAAGATGGTCGATCAAAGCGATAATCTCATAATTATAGCAAGTTTTATTTTTTTTTATGAAAAAAATAATGAAACATGATCATGAAAGTTGGATGGACTTTCATGTAAAAGATCTCTTCTATTTTTTCTGTGCCAATTTTGCTATAGTTATGATGCTAGTATGTGCAATCGTTTGAATAGTGTTATCCACAACATAGGAAGAAACGACAGTTTGGATCGCTATTTTTTTGTCAAACATATTCTACCTTCTCCAAAGCTATGAATAAAAATATTTCTACCAACAAACGAATTTTTATTTCCCTTGTTGGTCCAAATGTATCTGGAAAATCTCCTTTTCCTTTTGACTGGTAGAAAATTGGTATTTTTCAACTAGCAATTGACAGAAATTTTTCTTTTTTTTTCATTATTATTAACCTCTTTATGGTCAAATGCAAAAAAAAAACACATTTACTTAAGAAGTAGATTTTGCCTTCCCAATAGCGGAACTAAGTATCCTCTTATATTTGTTGATTCTTTTCAGAAAATTTAAATTCCAAACATTTTTTAAAAAACGCCACTGCTTGAAGAAACAAGGGTCTGAAAGCAATATATATCAAATACAATTTTTTTTCAGCAAAGCAAATTGGACAGTTATGTAGAGTTTCAAAATACATATATTGTTTTGTTCAAATCGCCGAGACATATTTTACAAATCAATACATTAAGTCAACAACGAGGTCTAGCATCTCAATTGTAAGGTCAGTTTCTAATTGCAACATCAGTTTCCTATGGTCATCTTCTTTGATTCAACCCCAAAAACAGTTGATTCGCGTAGGTATTGCTCAGTTTCAACAGAGTTTTGTTTAGCAGCTGGAATGAAGACAAAGTTATTGGACCATGAATACACAATATTTCTCTATTATTCCAATGTTTCAAAAATTTTCTCAAATACTTCGAAAACAACTCAATCTGAAATGTCCAAAAGATTTCATTCAGTTTCTGATCGAGTGTTTGGTAAACCTATTAAGAGGAGAGCTTCAAAACATCCAGAAAGAAAACTTAGTATAATGTCGAAAAGACAATACAGAATTAACACGAAAAGATCTCGTTTACCCAGAAGAAGAATTGTTTTAAGTTCAACTAAAGGGTCATATATTTGTCACCGACTTTTTGCATTAGATGACTCACATAGCATGGAACAGTCTGTTTTAACTCCGAACTCTATTTTTAAATCACAGAGTACACTTCCAAGAAAACAAAACTTGGAACAAACGCAAGAAAACTAGAAAGTTGTACCAAAAGATTTTGATTCTACTCACAATTCATTAAATGCTCGCAATTCATACAAGTAACATTAAACATCTTATTGATTTAACTTGGAAATCTCTAGCATTAAACTAAGCCAGTCAGACATCAAATTATTAATCAAGATTTCGAAGAATGTATTGTAGAATTTGTGTGTGCACTGAAGCAAAAAAGTGCCATCTTTCCGGATTTTTTATTCAACATTTCGAAAGCAACTCAAATTCCACCTAATTTGTTATCAATATGAATGCCAAAGCAGAAAAAACAGAGGAACACGGTTCCCTAACAAAATCTGAAAAAGTAAAACTAAACAGATTGTATTCTAGGAGTAAAGCTGCGTTCGGATCTTGTGTACGGATTTGAGTAAAGCAAGCAGTTCATCATAAAGAAAGTGGAGCAATTCTTATAAATCAAGACATCGTATATAAAATTTGGTACCTTAATCGGACGTTTCCGAAGACTACAAGCTTTTTCAAAATAAATCAGTGAAATCTGTTGTATGGACTTGGTTTTTTGTAGACAAGTTAGATGCTCAAAACAATGAAGTCAAGTTTCTATCAGTTGCTGTAGATATTTGTCAGAGTTCAAACAATGAAAACAAAGTATACCACAGACACTTGACAAACTTTCAAAACCCTCCTGAAATATTTCGATTGATAAAGAAACAGAATATGGGGAACTTTAAAAGAAATGGGGGAAGTACACTGTGAACAAGCCTCCCTACATTCAGAATTGAAGCAATGAAACAAGTAACCTTTCCAACTTTACTTTGCACGAACTCAAAGAACTCTCCCAAACTTTGGGAAATTATATGTTTGTTGAGAAGTGCAGTGTAACCTAATTTGTGTTGTTTATGTTTTTATTGTCTTTTTGTTTAAATATTTTTCCATTAAAAGTATTTCCTAATTAGTATTCGAGTAGTAACAGTATGAGTTGGAATAATGGTTTTTCAAGAAATTTACTCTTGAAAATGCACACCAAAATTGGATTTTTTCATTTTGTTCTATGAAAACATTTACTAACTGGATTAGAATCACAAAATAATTCAAACTTGCAGAACTTGAAAATAGACTCACAGATATCTCAATTTCAAATTCTCTGCATTATGATAGAAGAAGAAGAAACATAGAAATTTGGTCCGAAAAAAAAACTATGGGATATCGTAGAAATGTAAATTAATGGAAAAATGATCAACCCTTACAACTACAACGAGAAAAATACAAAAAAATGCTCGACATACATCTCTCATTACTAGGTTGTATAGAGATTTCAAAAAAAACTTGTATCATTATTGACCCTTGCAATGTAGAAAAGTAACGTACAGGAATTGAACGAAATTCTTAAATTTTACTTATAACTATAAAACTTATTTTTTTTGCTTGTATTGTTTTGGAACCGAACATAAATTCGAAAGAAATGGACCGTTATTTCCTTTTGGAGGTCTAATTGGATAGATAAATTCCTGTATGGATTAATTTATTTGCAAACTCTAAAATCTTTGGACCGCTTGCAATTCACTATGAATCTGCTGGATCTGTGAAATCTACCAGGAAAAAAGATCCTGTACTTTTTGTTGCATCTAGTCTTCTCAATTCTTGCTCTCTTGGTCATTTGACTGGTTTACTTTTTTCTTTTTCATGTTGAAACATTTGCTTCATCAGTATATGCTTTTTTGATTGTTAGCCAGTTTGAAAGAGTAGATTTTGGCTTCATTCAAAATTTTTCCAATAACGAAACTAAGTATCTGCATAAGTTTGATGATTCTTGTGAGAAGTTTTCAAACACGAAACTTTTTCTAAAAAATGCCACTGTCTGATGAAACAGGGGTCTGAAGACAATATACAATAAACACAATTTATTTCATCAAAGCAAATTGGGCAGACATGTAGAATTACAAAATACATACGGTTTATCATAAAAGAAAGTGGAACAATTATTACGAACCAAGACATCGTACACAAATTTTGGTCCCCTAATCAGACGTTTCCGAAGATTTCAAGCTTTTTCAAAATACCTCAGTGAAATCTGTTGCATGGACTTGGCTTTTTGTAGACATGTTAGATGTTCAAAACAATGGAGTCAAGTTTATATTAGTTGCTGTAGATATTTGTCAGAGTTCAAACAACGAAAACAAAGTATACCACAGACACTTGACAAAATTTCAAAACCTCCTTTTTCTTGAATTAACCCTCCTGAAAAATTTGGATTGATAAAGAAACAGAATATGTGGGAACTTTAAAAAAAAATGGGGGAAAAACACTGTGAACAAGCCTCCCTACATTCAGAATCGACTCTCACTGCAAACAAGGTTGAAGCAATGAAACAAGTAACCTTTCCAACTTTACTTTGCACGAACTCAAAGAACTCTCCCAAACTTTGGGAAATTATATATTTGTTGAGAAATGTAATATAACTAAATTGTGTTGTTTTTTATTGTCTAGTATTCCCAGTTCATGCTCTCTTGGTCATGCGACTGGTTCACTTTTTTGTTTTTATGATACCGCAAAGCCTGATTGTTTTGGATATTGATTGTGTTCAAAACAATATGGTGAAAGAATTAGAAGTTTATAAGGATGGAAAAACTGTAGAATAATCGTTTCTTCCTCCAAACCAAACTCGAACCAAATTTCAAATCTACTTGATGTACAAAACATTTTCATGGAATCAGTTGGAGTAGCGTTTACGGCAACTATACTGAACTTGGAAGAATATTGGAAATTGTACAAGCCTCTGATACTGAATGTTTTCAAAGGGGTTATGAAAAATGTAAGAGTCTGTCTGAATTTTTGAAACCAAAGCTTTTAACTTTGAATGACTACGCTCGCCAAACACTTCTGTATTTGATATTCAAAGATGAAGAACAGGGTTAGAGGTGCAGCACCTACCCATTTCGTTTTATGAAAAAAATAATGAAAAAAATCATAGACGTACATGTAAAAGATCTCTTCTTGTTTTTCTGTGCCAACTTTTTCAAATGTTTATGACGCTAGCATGGGAATCGTTCGAATAATGTTATCCACAACATCAGAAGAAACGACAGTTTGGCTAGCTATTTTATCAAGTGCAGTCAGTTAAATTCTACATTTTCCATAGCTATGAATAAAATGATATCTACCAAAGAACGATTTTTAATTTTCCTTGTTAATTCGAGTGGATCTGGAAAATATTAACTTTGATTGGTTGAAAATTGGTACTTTTCAACTAGCAATCGACAAAAATTTCTAATTTTGTCAACAATATCAACCTAATTATGTTCAAATGCAAAAGTTTTCAAAACTTTATCCAAGAAGTAGGTTTTGGCTTGATTTAAAATCTTCCCAATAATGGAACTAAGTATCTGCTCGTTTTTGATGATTCTTGTGAGAAATTTTCAAACTCCAAACAATTTGTCAAAAAATTCCTTTGCCTGAAGAAACAGGGATCTGAAGACAATATACATTAAACACAATTTATTCCATCAAAACGAATCGGGCAGACATGTAGAGTTACAAAACACGCACATAATCTTGTTCACTTTACTAAGAGATATTTTACAAATCAATACATTTAGTCAACAACTAGGTCTAGGATCTCAATTAAAAGGGTTGTATCATGATGCAACATCAGTTTCTTATGGTCATCTACTTTGATTCAAACACAAAAACAGTTGGTTTACTTAGATATTGCTCAAAAAGTTGAAAAGTAACGTACATGAATTGAACGAAATTCTTAAATTTTACTTATTACTATAAAACTTATTTTTTTTGCTTGTATTGTTTTGAAACCGAACATAAATTCGAAAGAAATGGACCGTTATTTCCTTTTGGAGGTCTAATTGGATAGATAAATTCCTGTATGGATTAATTTATTTGCAAACTCTAAAATCTTTGGACCGCTTGCGATTCACTATGAATCTGCTGGATCTGTGAAATCTACCAGGAAAAAAGATCCTGTATTTTTTGTTGCATCTAGTCTTCTCAATTCTTGCTCTCTTGGTCATTTGACTGGTATACTTTTTTCTTTTTCATGTTGAAACATTTGCTTCATCAGCATATGCTTTTTTGATTGTTAGCCAGTTTGAAAGAGTAGATTTTGGCTTCATTCAAAATTTTTCCAATAACGAAACTAAGTATCTGTATAAATTTGATGATTCTTGTGAGAAGTTTTCAAACACGAAACTTTTTCTAAAAAATGCCACTGTCTGATGAAACAGGGGTCTGAAGACAATATACAATAAACACAATTTATTTCATCAAAGCAAATTGGGCAGACATGTAGAATTACAAAATACATACGGTTTATCATAAAAGAAAGTGGAACAATTATTACGAACCAAGACATCGTACCTAAATTTTGGTCCCCTAATCAGACGTTTCCGAAGATTTCAAGCTTTTTCAAAATACCTCAGTGAAATCTGTTGTATGGACTTGGCTTTTTGTAGACATGTTAGATGTTCAAAACAATGGAGTCAAGTTTATATTAGTTGCTGTAGATATTTGTCAGAGTTCAAACAACGAAAACAAAGTATTCCACAGACACTTGACAAAATTTCAAAACCTCCTTTTTCTTGAATTAACCCTCCTGAAAATTTTGGATTGATAAAGAAACAGAATATGTGGGAACTTTTTTTAAAAAAAAATGGTGGAAAAACACTGTGAACAAGCCTCCCTACATTCAGAATCGACTCTCACTGCAAACAAGATTGAAGCAATGAAACAAGTAACCTTTCCAACTTTACTTTGCACGAACTCAAAGAACTCTCTCAAACTTTTGGAAATTATATATTTGTTGAGAAATGTAATGTAACTAAATTGTGTTGTTTTTTATTGTCTAGTATTCCCAGTTCCTGCTCTCTTGGTCATGTGACTGGTTCACTTTTTTGTTTTTATGATACCGCAAAGCCTGATTGTTTTGGATATTGATTGTGTTCAAAACAATATGGTGAAAGAATTAGAAGTTTATAAGGATGGAAAAACTGTAGAATAATCGTTTCTTCCTCCAAACCAAATTCGAACTAAATTTCAAATCTACTTGATGTACAAAACATTTTCATGGAATCAGCTGGAGTAGGTTTTACGGAAACTATACTGAACTTGGAAGAAAATTGGAAATTGTACAAGCCTCTGAAACTGAATTTTTTCAAATGGGTTATGAAAAATGTAAGAGTCTGTCTGAATTTTTGAAGCCAAAGCTTTTAACTTTGAATGACTACGCTCGCCAAACACTTCAGTATTTGATATTCAAAGATGAAGAACAGGGTTAGAGGTGCAGCACCTACCCATTTCGTTTTATGAAGAAAATAATGAAAAAAATCATAGACGTACATGTAAAAGATCTCTTCTTGTTTTTCTGTGCCAACTTTTTTTAATGTTTATGACGCTAGCATGGGAATCGTTCGAATAATGTTATCCACAAAATCAGAAGAAACGACAGTTTGGCTAGCTATTTTATCAAGTGCAGTCAGTTAAATTCTACCTTTTCCATAGCTATGAATAAAATGATATCTACCAAAGAACGATTTTTAATTTTCCTTGTTGTTTCGAGTGGATCTGGAAAATATTAACTTTGATTGGTTGAAAATTGGTACTTTTCAACTAGCAATCGACAAAAGTTTCTAATTTTGTCAACAATATCCACCTAATTATGTTCAAATGCAAAAGTTTTCAAAACTTTATCCAAGAAGTAGGTTTTGGCTTGATTTAAAATCTTCCCAATAATGGAACTAAGTATCTGCTCATTTTTGATGATTCTTGTGAGAAATTTTCAAACTCCGAACAATTTGTCAAAAAATTCCTTTGCCTGAAGAAACAGGGATCTGAAGACAATATACATTAAACACAATTTATTCCATCAAAACGAATCGGGCAGACATGTAGAGTTACAAAACACGCACATAATCTTGTTCACTTTACAAAGAGATATTTTACAAATCAATACATTTAGTCAACAACTAGGTCTAGGATCTCAATTGAAAGGGTTGTATCATGATGCAACATCAGTTTCTTATGGTCACCTACTTTGATTCAAACACAAAAACAGTTGGTTTACTTAGATATTGCTCAAAAAGTGGCTCAGTTTAAACGAAATATTTGTTTACCAGCTAGAATAAAGACAAAGTTTTTGGACCATGAGTATGCATCACTTCTCTATTCTCCCAACATTTCAAAAAGTTTCCGAAAGACTTCGAAAACAACTCATTTTCAAATGTCCAAAAAATTTCATCAGTTCCTGAGCGAATGTTTGGTAAACCTAATTAAAGGAGAGCTTCAAATCATTCAGAGAAAAACATAGTAAAATAACGAGAAAAAATTGAGATTTAACACGAAAAAGAACTGCTATACGCAGAAGAAGAACTGTTTTAAGTTCAACTAAAGAGTAACATTTTATATTTATCATCACCCCTTTTTGCATTAAGCGATGTTGTTGCGTTAAACATGTTGTTATCCACAACATCCGAAGAAACGACAGTTTGGATAGCTATTTTATCAAATACAGTCAGTTATAATATACCTTCTTTATAGCTATGATTTAAAAGATATCTGCCAAAGAACGATTTCTTGTTTCCTTTTTTGGTCCAAATGGATCTGGAAAACTTAATTTTTGATTGGTTGAGAATTGGTACTTTACAACTAACAATCGACACAAATTTCTAATTTTGTCAACAATATCAACCTCTTTATAGTCAAATGCAAAAAAAACTTTAACTTTATCCAACGAATAGATTTTGGCCTGATTTAAAATCTTCCCAAAAACGGAATTAAAAATCTGCTTATATTTGATGATTCTTGTGAGAAATTTTCAATCTCCAAACATTTTGTAAAAAAAGCCACTGCCTAAAGAAACAGGCTTCTGAAGACAATATACATTGAACACAATTTATTCCATCAATGCAAAATGGGCAGACATGTAAAGTTACAAAATTTGTACACAGTCTTGTTCAATTTGCCAAGAGATATTTTACAAATCAATACAATTAGTCAACAACTAGGTCTAGGATCTCAATTGAAACAGTGGTATTATGATGCAACATCACTTTCTTATGGTCATCTGTTTTGATTCACCCCAAAAAAAAACAGTTGATTTGCTTAGATATTGCTCCAACCATGGCTCAGTTTCAACAAAACATTTTTTAAACAGCTGGAATAAAGATAAAGCTTTTGGAGTACACAACATTTCTCTATTCTTCCAATATTTCAAAAATTTTCCGAAAGGCTTTGAAAACAAGTCAATTTCAAAGGTCCAAACAATTTCATCAGTTTCTGAACGAACTTCTGGTAAACCTATTAAGAGGAGAGCTTCAAGACATTTAGAGAAAGACGTAGTAAAATAACGAAAAGAATATTTAGATATAACACAAAAAAAAGAACTCCTTTACGCAGAAGAAGAATTGTTTTAAGTTTAACTAAAGAGTCGTATTTTACATTTATGATCACCCATTTTACATTAAATGATTAACATTGCATGGAACAGTTGGATTAAATTCCGAACTTTGTTTTTTAATCATAGAGTACACTTCCAAGGAAACCAAAAATGGAACAAAAGCAAGAAAATTAGGAGATTGTACCAAAAGATTTTGATTCTACTTACAGTTCTGTAACTGTTGGAATGCATACGAGTAACAATAAGCATCTTTTTGATTTGGTTTTGAAATCTCTAGAATGAAACCAGGCCATTCAGTTACCATATTTGATAATCGAGAAGTCAAAAAATCTATTGTAGACTTTGTGAAGGCACTAAAGCAAAACAAGCAGACTTTCCGGATTTTTATTTCAAAATTTTGGAAGCAAATTTGTTATCAACAATATCCACCTGATCTGTTATAAACAAGAATGCCAAAGCAAAAGACAAGAACATGGATCCGTTTCAAAATTTGACAAAGTAGAACTAAACAGATTGTATTCTAGGGGTATGGCTGCGTACGGTTCTTGCGTACGGATTTGAATAAAGCCAGCGGTTTTTCATAAAAGAAAGTGTAACAATTCTTACAAACCCAGACATCATACATCAAATTTGGTCCATTAATTGGACGTTTCCGAAGACCGCAAGCTGTTTCAAAATACATCAATGAAATCTGGTGTATGATCATGGCTTTTGTAGACAGGTTAGCTAGTCAAAACAATAAAATCAAGTTTTTACTAGCTGCTTTAGACATTTTTCAGTCTTCAAACCTTGAAGACAAAGTATACCACAGACACTTTCCATGCTTTCAGAAAATATTTCTCGAAAAAACCTACTGAAAAATTTTTATTGATAAAAAAAACAGAATATTTGGAAACTTTAAAAAAAAAGGGGAAGTACAATGTGAACAAGCCTCCCTATATTCAGAATTGACTCTTCACTGCAAAGAAGATTGAAGCAATGAAACAAGTAACCTTTGTCAATTATACTTCGATAGAATTCAAAGAACTAACCCTAACCTTGTGAGACTAAATGTTTGTTGAGAAGTTTAATATACACTAAACTGTGTTGCATATGTTTTTATTGTCTTGTTGTTCAAATATTTTTCCTATAAAATCAATCTTTAATTAGTATTCGAGAAGTAACAGTATCAGTTGGAATATTGGTTTTTTCAAGAAATTTAATCTTAAAACTTCACAATAAAATCGGATTTTTTAGTTTTTTCTACAAAAATATTTGCTAACTGAATTGACAAAAATCACAACTTGCAGAGTTTGGATGTAGACTCACACTACATATTTTGAGAATAACGGAATTTATGTATCAGTAGATCATATTACACAAAAATTAGCCATTCTTTTAACTGATGATCAATCACTGTTTAAAGATCAATGCTGATTTGAGTCACAGTTTTGGTTTTGATTTAGAACAAAATCACATTGGTGTCTTCATGAAAAAAGGCCCAATTTATCCTCAGTAATCTTAGGACATTATACGAATACCTTACCTGATGATTTTTAGTAATATTTAAAAAAATTATGAAGTGGACTATTCAAAAACTCTTTCACTGCGTTTAGACATTAGCTGCTTTAACATTTGTCAGACTTCAAACAATGAAGACAAAGTATACCACAGACACTTTCCATGCTTTCAGAAAATATTTCTCGAAAAAAGCCTACTGAAAAATTTTTATTGATAAAAAAAATATATTTGGAAATTTTACAAAAAAAGGGGAAGTACAATGTGAACAAGCCCCCCTATATTCAGAATTGACTCTTCACTGCAAAGAAGATTGAAGCAATGAAACAAGTTGCTTCTGTCAATTATACTTCGATAGAACTCAAAGAACTAACCCTAACCTTGTGAGACTATATGTTTGTTGAGAAGTTTAATATACACTAAACTGTGTTGCATATGTTTATATTGTCTTGTTGTCCAAATATTTTTCCTATAAAATCAATCTTTAATTAGTATTCGAGAAGTAACAGTATGAGTTGGAATATTGGTTTTTTCAAGAAGTTTAATCTTAAAACTTCACAATGAAATCGGACTTTTTCTTTTTTTCTACAAAAGTATTTGCTAACTGAATTAACAAAAATCACAACTTGCAGAATTTGGATGTAGACTCACACTATACATCCCATTCCAAAAGATTCTGCAAGTTAACAGAAAAAAAAATTACCAAAAAAACCGGTCCAACACAAAAAAAACAGAAATTATAGAACTTCTTAGAAGTTGAAATCAATAGAAAAATAACCAACCCTTACAACAACAAAGAAAATATAACAAATTGCTCGATATACTTCTCTCTTTACTAGGTTATCTAGAGATTTAAAGAAAATTTGTAGCATTATTGACTATTGCAACGTAGAATATTTTATAGGTGATTTTTAAAAAAGCTTTAAGAAAAAGACAATGAAGTTTAGTCAACCTTTAGTGAAACGAAAGCTGCGTTTCCAGCGAGAGCCACTCAGTCCACAAAACGTCTAATACATTGTTAAATTAAGATCATGGTAAAAAAAATTGCTCCCAAATTGCTGAAATTTGTTTCTCCAAGGAAATCATAAAAACCGATCTATCGAAAACCACTTATTATCAATTTTTTATAACCAATAGTTCATGAAAAAAAACTCACACAAAATCCAAAGTTAGAGAAAGAGTGAGAGCTTCAAAATATGATTTTAAGACCCAAAACGGATACGAGTCAAGGTTTACAGATGAGTTATTTGAAATATTATTGATATCAACAAAGAAAGCAGCTATATGTATCATCAAATATCTCAAAAAAGAAAAAATTCTTGGAAAACTTTATGAAAATAAACTGAGGAAAAGTGTTCAATTTAATATTATTTTTAAAATTAAATTTCTATCGACCAGTAGTCATAAATAATATATTTTTTGAGCTAGCTTCTGATGCTTCTTTTGACTGTTATCGGGATAATTGTCTCGGTTCTTTTCTAAATTTCTACGGGAACAAATACATCCTATATGAGAATGTGAGATTGCTATTTCAGAAAAATCGTACCCTTGATTGCACCAAAACGTTTTTGAGGGAAAGCTGACTTCAAAGATGGGCGAGAAACTTCCGAGGAAGGAAAAAAGATTGAATCGACGCATATTAACTCTGGATTCTATCGAAGTATTGTTGATTTAGTTGAAGCCTTAAATGCTAAAAATCATAAGCGTGTAAGTCAAACATATTTTGAGTATAACGGAATTTATGTATCAGTAGATCATATTACACAAAAATTAGCCATTTTTTTCAACTGATGATCAATCACTGTTTAAAGATCAATGCTGATTTGAGTCACAATTTTGGTTTTGATTTAGAACAAAATCACATTGGTGTCTTCATGAAAAAAGGCCCAATTTATCCTCAGTAATCTTAGGACATTATACGAATACCTTCCCTGATGATTTTTAGTAATATTAAAAAGATAATGCAGTAGACTGTTCAAAAACTTTTTCACTGCGTTGTCTTCTTTTCATTTCCAAGGTAAAAAATGGAGACATAGTATCTACAGGACAAGACAATGAGTTATCAATCCTTTAGGAATCTAAAATTTCAAAAATAAATTTTAATTTTTTTCCATAGCGTAAAAAAACTGAACTAAGGTATACTAAAGGCAAAAAAAATTACTTTGTGTCCTTAAGAATCACACGAGATGTTCTTTTGTTCCGCAAGATTTCGGAAAACCTTTTTGTTTTATACTTCATACAAAATGGTTGCTCAGAGTTTAGCTAATTTTCCTACTTTAGCAAAACAGCGTGGAAGAGATTTTGTGCTGCGTGGAAGAGAAAATACAGCGTGGAAGAGAAAACAGCTGGGAGGTGGAAAGATAGAAAGTCAAGTGTAGAACTAGTAGAAATAGATCCATTTGTCGATACAGTGTGTCGAAAAACAGTCGCTCTTGAAAAGACATTTTTGACAATATAAATTGAGTTTAAATCAGAGTGGCAATTTTCGGTATGGGGCTTTTACGAATTTTTACTCTGGAGATTTTTGATGAAGTCCCATTAAGGAGACAATTATTTCTTCTCACACGCAAGAAAAATTCCCCAGTTTTTCTCTAGATGAAAGCAGTATTGCGTTTTTTTTTCAAAACGATCGCAATCTACTGCTTGTATCTAATTATACAAGCAAAGGTTGTTTGATGCTTTTAAATGAGAAAAAGCAGAACACAAAGTGAAATCAGAAGATGACTCCGATGAGGAACCAAAACCTCACTTATCTTATGTAAGCAATCCACTACATTCTCTATTCTGCAATTGCGACGTCTTTTTAGCAAAACAATGGTTAAAAGCACCAATGGTTTTTATCCTCATAAAGCACAAATATCGAACGAAGTCAACTCGTTGGCAGAGAGTAATTAGGAACCACTTGCCTTCATGGATATAGTTTTGAAGACTTTCCGGAAGCATTTGATATGCATCCGTTCACTCAAAGAGCATATTCCTTAGGAACAGGGATAACTTTTTCACTCTATGGCCGTCTTGCCATTGTTTTGCATACTTGTGAAAAATTGTTACTACTAAAAACCAAAGTTCGAAATAAACTAATTCGAGCTGGACCTAAGTTGTACACGCTGTCTGATAAACGAATAGTTGGTTGAAACTTATTGATTGTTTGCTGTTTACTAGAAGAGTTTTAGTAGCCGAACTCAATCATCAATACTTGCGATGGAATCTCGAAAAAACGTGCTCCTCATAATTACATGAAAACTATAGAAAAAATTGTCATCATTCCATTGCGTCAAATCCAAGTTTTTCAGGAAAATGCTTTCAATAGGACTCCAATCACAAGAATAAATGTTGCAATGAGAACAAATTCAGCTGATGCGGGATCTTCTCATGAAAAAACTTTTAACTATCAATTATTTCACTTGAGATCTTGGAATTATTGGGGCTAGAAGAGAAATTGTTTCATTAAAAACAACTTCTCCTTGTCGCCCCTATGTTACAACAAGGAAAGAATTGCAGTTTAACCATTATTTTTTAGCACTTCCTACGGAAGATTTTCGAAGTCACTATATTCTAGTTTCTGACTTGACTTCATCAGAGGATGCCGCTGAACAGTTGCATTATCCTGAACTAAATGGAGAAAGCTTACGATGAAAAACTTTTTTCGAATTTCCTTTGCAGCAAGCAACAAAAGTAATGGTCTTTGGAGAAAGACTATCAAACATTCAAATTGACAAATTTGGAAGAGTCGCTAAAAAAACTTCAATTTTCGAATTTTTAGGTCCTAATAAAAAATTGCAACTTTTTCTGACTTTTCATTGTTTTTGTCTCTGTAAGATCCATTTTGTTTTTCTTTAGACCTCGAGAAAAAACATACAATGCATGCTATTGAATTGAAAACCTAGACTGTAAAAGTGTTTTCAATAACATTTGTTCAGTACAAAAGACTTGTGTATGGGACTTTGTTGATTCAAAACCTAAATGCGTGTCATGAATCATACGTTTGCATCCTAAATGGAACTATCAAACTGTCAGTTTCTTTTTCTATCGAATTAAATCAGTAAACAACCGCAAAGATGGATAACTTTTTATTTGCAAAATTTTAAAAGAATTTCTGAGCTCAGGTTCAAATACAAGGGATCTTGCCCCTCTGATAAAGTACCTCAACTAACAAAATACTGATTTGCAATCATCAACTCGGCTCCTAGTAATGATAGAGCTCGATTGGACAAAACTTACCAAATTCTTTGGGTCGAAAAAGGACAATATATTCGTTTTTAACAAACAACAATGGCGAATGTTTTCTTCACAAATTTACAAAAATGCAAATTTTGTGTGGTTTCTACGCACTTTATTCAGCGTCTCTTCTTTTAAATTTCTTCCAGAAGAACTTGAATAACTTTCATGATGTGCTTTTTGAATTTTATGTAAAACTTTATGTAAAAATGCACTTTTTATTTCGAAGTTTACTTTTTTGCAGTAAACTATCTATACGATGCAGTGAAATATCTATATGTTTATCTAATTTAATTGTTTCAACTCCATATTGATTGTTTTAAAAACACATTAGCAAATTATTTTCTTACAAAATACACGAAAATTGATAATCGAATATGATTGTTGTAGTCCCCCAATTGAAAGAATTAACGATAGAATAAATAATTTTACGAAAATAGGAAAAACTTGTAGTAAGTTGTATAATCTTCACAAAAGTTTACTCTGAGAATGATTTAGAAAGTTCACAACCAAAAATTGTCAGACACACGAAGATTTATAGTTTGGTGATAATTTTTTTCGAAATTTTAAATGATAAAAGAGAACTGAAAATAATCGTAGTATCAAAGATGACAAAATACATCAACATGTTGAGGTAAAAGTGAGAGCTTAAAAAAACACCTGATTGGTTGAAACTAAAAATGTTTTTTCAGATTTAAGTATATGTTCCTATGAAAAGTCCACGAAGTTTTGATAGCACGTATTTTAATTTTTTATGAAAATTTGAACTTTTAATATCTCAATAAATTATTTAACGCTTTTTTAACTCCGTGGAGAAAAACTAAAATGTATCTGTCATCTAATTCTTAGATATTCGTTTGAAAAAAAGTCATCAAAGTAATTAGCATAATGGAGCTGTCATCCTTTCTCCAGATGACCAGGAGAATAGAAGATCAAGTAGGATATAAAAGCAATCAACCGTAAAGAGTTGTCACTTTTCCCTTGTATCCCGTGGAGCGAAACGGATAACCTAACAAAAATAAACCCTTCTTGTCAATTTTCCCCAGACAACCTGAATATTAATAAGACGAAATCAGTATGTAATAAATTTTCTGAAAAAAAATTTCAACGATATGTTAGTTTATGTTTTCAAACTTTGAATTGAAAATTCGTTTTAGTCAAAACATATCATATGTGAAACTGTTTTTTTTTTTCAAGATAAATATGTTTTCACAAGATAAAATTGTATTTGCAAGTAAGTTAAATAATTTAATTAGTAGGAGTTAGCTAATAAAATTATGTATCGGCAAACACGAGCTCCAAAAAAAATGGCGATAAAAAGTTTTCAAAATTTACCATCCTACCATCTGACACCTCGTACCTTAATAAATGGCAAAATTTATTACCTATCTTCATAGTTGATCAATATATTCCCTATCTTAAAACATTGTTAGCGGTCCCGAAAATTTATTCCCTATCTTAAAAGAAGGTGTACCGCCGGCACTCCCCACTTCCCGATCGCCACCAACTTATATTTTTTACTCTGTCATGATTTGATGTAAAAAAGTCAGAAATTACACCTTAATCACGAGAAAAAGATATATTATGTCTGAATCTTTAAAATATCTATGTTTTATTTTTTTGCTTTTTCACTAAAATGCTTTCTTCTATATCTGTGATTGCATTTGCATAGTGCTGAACTTTCTGCATATTTTTTCTTTTGGCTTTTTGAAATTTAATTTTTTTTAGCTTTTATGACTGGGAAACTAATCTTTTTTATCTTTCTTAACTACTGTTTCGACTATTTGTGTAAGCAAATTCAATCTCTGTTTTTAATGGGTTTTCTACAACAAACAATCTTGTGAAAATTTTTTAAGCGCAAAACTCTTGCTTCAGGCTTATATACTAAAACAATGCTTCTTGTTTTCTCAAATAACTATCATATTAGATTTTATCAATGGGTTTTCTTTTTCCTAACTGTTAAATTTTTTGATTAGTTTTTTGAATTTAGAAGAATTAAATTTTTTGACAATACGTTTTTCTTTACCTGATTTATCAAATTTTCTTTAGAAGATTTTTATAAAGGTTGAAAGTAAACTGAAAGCTAATTTTCGTCTGCATCATTTAGGATTGTTCAATTCAGTAATGATCTGCTGTTTATCCTTGTTTGAAGCAGGGTGTAGTTTTATGTTCAAGTCCTTTTTTCAAAGAAGCTCATGTTAAAACTGCATTCACACCATGTTCTACATACAGAGTGTTCGGGGTCTGTTTTTGTACCAATTATTTTTGATGTAATTGTTGATCCGCGTAATATTATTGGTTAGTTTTTGTTGTAATGGCTCTCTTATTATAGGCCGCTAAATAGAAGTGGTGTTGCGTTGTCTACTAAAAGTGTACGGTTATAAAAACTCGATAGGGGCATTCAATTGCTGATTGATTTTGCTTCTATTGGTAATGGAAATGTTGATGTGGTTCGAGTTTCAGTGACTTTAAAATTAGCGATTTTGGAGCATATACCACTTATATAATCGGTTTACAATTCTAGTGTAGATTTTCAGATTTGTCTTTTGTAATATTCTCACTACTTTTCTCTTGTTTTTTTTGTGAAAATTTTTCGTTGTAATTGATGAGAAAACTTGGAGCACGTTCGGTCCAAGAATGATGATTTTTTATTTCTAATTTTGATTTGTTTGGCAATAACTTTGTTGATTTTATGGGTTTTCTTTTTTATAAAGTTTTTTGTTTACAATTCGTGATTTTAATTTTAGATGTTTAAAAAATAAATAAAAACAGTTGTCGTTTTGGATATTGAATCCAGTATATTCATAATTGCTGATTTGATAAGTATTCTGTTTCAGTGATCATTTTGCTGTTGACTGTAGAGGCGTAGTATTTATGTGGAAAAAAATAGACCCTCGTGTTTTCTTGAATTGGTGCTTTTGTTGTCGTATATTCTTCCTTTTTTATCAATTCCGCTGGTTTGAAGTTCTTTGTGGATAAATTGAATTGTTCTGTAAAATTGCGGTAGGTTTTTGGACTTGTTGACTTTAGTCTTTTCAACTTTTTCCACGGTTGCTTTTAAACACTTTATTTTGGTTTATGGTTCCGTGTTTTTGTTGAGGGAGATAAAGAAATACAATTTTAATTTAATTTCAATAATTCAAAAAACTATGCAAAAATACTGATGAAGTTGATGTGGACGCATTGACGGTTCCAAACGTATTTGACTTAATTGACTCAATCTAAAACTAATGTTGGGTCCGTAGAAAGAAAACTAATATTATTTATCAGAAAGTACTCTAAAACATAAAAAGCTAAAACAAATTTTCGAAGATCTGGCTGTGTTTTTGTGATTGTTCTGACTAATACCTCTCGAACTTGTTTTAAAAATCAATGAATAGAATTAAACTTTTTGTGCCCATAGATCAAGTGGAGAAAAGTTTGGTGTTTATGTCAAACGAGAAGTTGCGCGTGGGTTGAAAAAATATATGTGAAAAGTAAGTTTGTTTGTAAGTTTTTTCATGCTGTGTTTTGATTCGAATATACAAAACCTTTATTAAATTATGCTTCAATTTTGTCAGATGAACAGTTTTTTTTTGTATTTTATCTTCAGCAATCAAGTTTCACTAATTTTTTGAATTATATGTATATCAAGCAATTGACCTAGTAGCTGTAGTATATAATTGTCTAATAATGATAATTTGATTTTGTCTTCTGAGAGTTTTTTGTTGTTTTGGCATACTTCTGCATGGACAATTTTTCTTGTTGATTCGTTTTGATTCATAATTGCCTTCTATTTCTATCGGTCTCTAGTGTGCATTCTAACAGTTTTTTGTCGATTTTTTAAATATTTGAATTGTTAATTGAATTTTCAATTTTTCTTAGTGTTGGCTCGAGAAGTATTGTTGGCTTAGTGTAATTTTTTATACTGTATTTTTTTGTTTGCGAGTCTTTTAGCTTTTTAGTTTTTTGTGTTTACTATAATTCAACTGTTAGTTTCTTTTCTTCTCTATCAAAATGTTATACAAATTGACTGATTATTTTTTTTGATATCTGTTTGAAAGTTTGCAATGACTGCTTTTGAATCAAGAGTTAAAACTTTTCGTTTAATTTAGAATTTTTTACAGTATATTTTTACATGTAGTGTTACAAGTTACTTACTTGTAGTGTCCTATTAATTTTCCAGACAATACTTTTGGTAAACTGTTGATGGTTTCCCAAAGATAGTTTTGTACTTCTTAAATTGTTAGTTCTTATTGTGGTGGGTTGTTGATTTACTTTTCCTTGGGGGTCTTTGAGTGGTCCGGAGCAGTACGAGTTGGATCAAGACAGTCAATTGGTTCTTGCGAGCTCCTGTGTATTCCAGAACCATGACGCTCTCTTTGTTCTTCTCTCGTTCTTTCATTTTTTAATTGTTCCGACAAGATTTTATCATGTTTAAAAAATTGTCTCTGGAATCCAGGAACAAAGAGACACAGCATCAATGTACAGTTTAACCTCGTAATTCCGCTAGTATTAGCTAGAAGTTTATTTAAGTTCTAAGTATCCAATCACTTCTACGAATTGTCTCTTAGCATTCTTTAGACGCCTATTTAAAAAACTTCCAATGTTCAAAACCAAAACGTGACATTTCTTCTTAAACACTCTTGGGTCTTTACTGCAGGATAAGTGGTTGAATCGACACCAATGTGACTTGAGAACATTTTAAAAAATAATTGATAAGAAGTTGTTTGTCGACGAAAACAAAAATTAACTAGTTTCAAAAAAAATGTTGATTATCTGTTGTCTCATTTAAATCTGTTTGTCAGTTTTTTTCGGTTTAGTCAAAAAATAGTCGAAGTACTATGTGAAAAAAAAAATTCATTTGCAGATTTATTAGAGTGATAGGTCGAAATTTGAAAAGTATGAAAAACGTTTTGTTTTCCAGGAGAATGAGGATTGTAGAGAAATACTGCTAATAAACGTTGTCCTATAGAAGAATATTATTTCTTTCTAAAAGGCTATTCAGAAACCTAAATTTTTCAAAAAAAACTAATCTATTTTCGACCGATAAAAGTTCGAGCTACTACTTAATCCAATTTTAATACAAATTCTACTATTACTCGCTAGTTCATAAATGGTCTTATAGAAAAACTGGAAAAATGGGTTTATGTCCGGGGTGGCTCACTCATAGAGTAATTTCAGATAGGGTACACCGCCTGTCGTCACGCTATCTTATTTCAGGTCGGATAGATTCGTGCAACTTCTTAGTTTAATACCAATCCTAATCTCTCAAATCTCCTACTCTCAATAGATCTAGTGTGTTGCGGGTTAGGTTTCTGGAACTTGTTCTAAAGGAGAACAACTGTCTTCTAAGATTCATTCAATGTGTTTTGGCACTAAAACTACAAGTAGTTTCAGTACTACAATTTGTCAGTTTTAGTTATGTGTCATGATTGGTTAGTAAGAAATAATTTCTATTGAAAGTTCATCAAGAATATAATTGGTTGATAAAATAGTTTTAAACTGGTTCCACCTATCCAGGGCTTAGAGAGTTTTTAATTTTAAAATTTTTTGATTTTAGTGAAGGATGGATGGAGAATTTTCTGTTTTTGGACAGTTTTTTGAGCGGTTTTAGCAGTGACCGCGTGATGGAAAAAGAGATGTAGTTGTTTTCTTAGAGAGAGATCACAGATGTTCGTGTTCCAGAAGTGGGTCTTGTTTCATTGTTTATCGTCTTGAGTGATTGTGTCAAGGTTTCAGATTGATGCACTGATGTGTTGGTTTCGTTAAGCTAGAGCGAGAAAACGTGCAAGATGAAGTTTTGACTTTTCTGTGTGAAGTGCCAACTGACTCGGATTCTTATGAGAGATCCATATCGAGTTGGCCAATGTTCTTCTTCAATGGTCCTTTGCTACGATGTTGGGTCCATACTTTAAATCCTGTGAAGATTGAAACTACGGCAACAACCCACTAGATTTGCCATTCCTTCTGCTGCTCAATCCGTTTGCTCTAAGAAATCTTTTTACATTGCATATGAAATCTACATCTTGTTATTGAGATCAATTTTAGTTAGGACGCTAATCAAATATTTTTGCAAAAGCGTTTTTGAGTTAAGTTATTTTAAAGAGTTACTCACCCTGGAGCCACTCTTATCAAAAAAGAGGATCAGGATCAGAGCACATGGTGAGAGCATGTACTTCGAGCGACGTCGTTCTGGTTGGTGAGACCAGAGTGGGTCACAAGTTCACCGTTTATTTGAGCAGAGTCTCTTTTCGTGTTAGTCTCTTTTTGTGCAATTTCTTATTCTTTTTTATCATGAATTTTAGGTTTTTTTTGTTTTTGATTGTGTCCTCTTTCAAAATTAAATTGTTCTGTTTTAACCTGGGTTTTATCTGGTCTGAGTACCGAGGGACTTTCTTATGCATGCAGTTGGTTTTGTAGTGTAAGCTTACTTGTAATTAAACAAATCTCGTGGTCGAGTTGTGCGAGTTTGAAGGAAAGAGTGTGTGATTTGTGGGCGAGTAAAGGAGATTATTTAAAATTCACAAAAGAAACTCACATGAAAAGGTTAGTTTCCTTGTAATTTTTTGCCATTTTTTTAATTTACTGATTCGAATTTTTTGATTTTTACTACAAAGTTGTTTAATTATTGCTTTTGTGAAAGAATTTCACTGCTTTGAATAATTCATTTTCATTTTTAAAAAGAAAATTCAAAAGCTGAAAAAAAGAGTATGTGATTTTTTATTTGGTTTTTGCTCGCTTAGATGAATGATCGGTGAAATCTAAAATAGATAATGAGCAATACGTGTGAGAATGGTAATTGTTTTGTTTTAATTGTTAGAATAAAATGTTAAATTCTTTTTTATGAGGGTTCTTCATCGGGAAAAAAACCATGGGGGAAGTTAGCTTCAATTGTGTCTGATGTTACGAGTAGTTTTGCAGGCTTGCGGTTGAATTTTTTTGTGCAAAGCAGAGGACAGAGAAATTCCAGTGCTCTGATGGTGTTAGTTTCTTCGGTGAGTAATGAAAATTTATGATTTGTGTTCTGAATTAAATTGTACATTTTATGGTTGAATTCAGTGTTGTGAACAAGTTTTAATATAAAGATTTCATTGGGCTGAATATATTCGTAGGGGACAATTAGAGGGCGATCGTCATTAAGTGGGAATGTGTTGGTTAGTGGGCAGAATATATACATTTGTCAGAATTTGTGGTATCATAATTACGGAGGATGCCGTGGAGATTAGTTGATTTAAAACAATATGTGAAGTTTAAGAAACATGGTGAAGTACACTTTGAATTGAAAAACATAAAACGGTTTGTGGATTTCATGCTGGTGAGTTATTGATGTAGTGTTTTTTGTATGAACCTTTAAAATGTGTACGTGTATTAGTTTTTTTCGTAACATAATTTCGTATGAGCAGTGAATGCCATGTTTCTTGTGTGCGAGGAAGTGAAATGTGAGTGCAAAATGATTAACTTCGTTTAAAATGTTTGGTATGCTCTGGGGTATGTTAGTGCGCGCGCTATTATCAATGTTTTAGTACTATCTAGATGAAATAGATATTTGGATCTAATATAAAAATTTTCGGTTAGTCGAGGGTTAGTATTGTGGTCGGTTTCCAATTTTACTACAATTGTAGTTAACTGGTTTTCGTGTAGTGCAAGGGTTAATTCATGAATGCGGGAGTGTAGTGAAGAATGAGTAAACGGAGTTCTTCACTGTTTGTCATATTGGTTATGATTAGTTTCTCAAAAACAAAGTTTTGAGTGTTTCTTTCGATAAAGAGCTGGAGAATGAATTGATGTTTGAGGTCGTTAGACACTTTTAAGTCTGAGGTGGGGATCAAAACTGTGTTCTATTTGATCCAAGGGAAGCCTTGATGATCGAATGGTTTAGATGAAATAATAATCCTTTAAGTGAAAATTTAAACATCAAAGGAAAGCCTTGATGATCTAGTTTTAAGGGAAAATTAGATTATCGGAAAGCAAGGATAGGCCTTGATAATTTTGAGGATAAACATTAAGTTAAATGACAAAAGAAACTTTTTTGAAAAGTTTGATTTAAGGGTTATGATTTTAAATGATATTAGTTATTGAAAAATCTCAGTTATGTTCTAGATGATGAAACAAGGATGGAGAAATGAAAAATGAGTCCTTGAGAAGCAAGAAAAACTTTATAAATTTAATAAAACTATTTTTTGTTTTCTTACTAACTAATTTTTGTAATTTTTTTCCATTAAATTTCAATTTTACAAAAACTTTCAAATTTAAATAACTGTAGACTTGAGGGAAGCAACGACTTGTGTGTTTTATTATCAGTTGTTATAATTGATGTATAGTATAAAGATGAAGAAGATGAAGCATCAAGAAGTTAATTGCTTGTAAATTAAATTTATTGCTCCAAGAAAATTCATTTTCGTGTCAGAGAATAAAAGTCTGCTAAAAGAGGATTCTGAGGGCATATACCCTTTGCGGTTTGCGTCGTACCCCGATTTAGTAGCTTGGTCTGTTGTTCAGTTTTGACCTGGTATTTGTTGTATTGTTTGAAATTTTGGGGTAGAATTATTGAGATGTAAAGAAATTTCTATTAAATTTTCTATGTTATCGAACATTTTGCAGTTTTGCTAATTTTAGTTTGATTTTCTTTCTAATCCTTTTTTGCTAAATCTCAATTGGTTATTAGGTCTTTGTTTGAGACTTTTGATCGCACCAGATGAGTTTATGTCAGGAGTGGCTCACCCACAGAGTAATTTCAGATAAAGTACGCCGTCTGTACGTCACGCTATTTTTTTCGGATGGATAGATCTTAATCATACTCTTATATCTCCTAGTCTCAATAGATCTAGTGTATTTTGGTATTGCGGGTTAGGTTTCTGGAATTTGTTCCGAAAGAGAAAAGCTGTCTTTTAAGATTTTTTCAAAGTGTTCTGGTATTGAAACTACAATTAGTTTCAGCACTTCAATTTGTCAGTGTTAGCTATGGATCATGATTGGTTAGTAAGAAGGACTTTATAGTGATAGTTTGCAAATAATATAATTGGTTTATAAATATATATGTATATAGTAGTTTTAAACTGGTTCCAAAACGTTTAGTGTTGGAACCAGTTTTTATTTTACTACTAAGTTTAGTTTGAAATAGGTTCAATTATGTTTACTTTTGAAGTGTACTCTATTTAAATAAGGCAGTCTTAGCAACAAACTTTGAAGGGTTAGTTGCAAATATGACGGGTAAGCAGTAAAGATTTCACGGTTTTGCAATCAGACCTAAAAGTATAAATTAGAAGCAAAGGTTTCTTTTTGCTGTTCTTTTAGCCTGTCATTTCTAGCTTATTGATAATCAATCATTTTTGAGGCTTTTTTTGTAGATATTAAAGGAGCAAATAAAGAATGGTTAATTGAACAGAAAATCTCTCATTTCGTCTGAAGCTATAAATCAATGTTTTTTATACTTCAGGTCAACTTTGGAGGTTATTGAAGACTTGCAAGAAATTTCAATAGCCATCCGATTATTTTTTTTCAAATTGTATCTCATACTCAGGCAATGGAAGCCTTACTGCAATTTCATGATTTTTAATTTACTAGTTTGCTTAAAATTTTAAGAATAATCAATTACATTCCGCTAAAATTTAGAGCTCGGAAGCACGGTAAGTTTTTTCTTTAATAACATTACTCAAGAACAGCAGTTTCGAAGATCGACAATCGATTTTATATACTGAGAAAAAGAAAGCATCAAAACTTGTCACCCTGTTTCCTTAAAAAGTTTTCGATCTATTTTGATCTTTGTGGTCAAAAAATAAGTGCAATTTTTTATCGATGACTATAGAATTAGTTTTATCTTCCTCTTCGACTGGTTTTTATTATTGTAGCTTTGCTATATTATGAGCTAAAAACCATTAAATTTTTTATGAAAAATTACAAGAAGATTAGGTACATACTTGTAAGGTCGTCAGTTAGTGATCATCACTAGAAAACTCAATAAGAATCTGTATCAGCACTACAACGCAAATTTTGGTGTGCAGTTGATCAACATCCGTGTTTACTTCTTTCTGATAGTGAAAATTTGCGGAAAGTTGAGCTCTTTCTCACCAGAGCCTCGAACTTGAAAAATTGAATCTAAAATAATAGTATTTGCCTCATTCCAAACATCGTCCACTGTGCATTACAAAAAGGTGCTTTTTACAAAACTAAGAGGAAAGTTTCCCCCGTACTTAACGGAAATAAACGAAAACAATAGCTTCAGCCACATTTGTCTTCAGTCGTGTTATATAACGACTGAATTCAAAAGTTTGAATAATGATTGATTATTCTGAATGTTTGATTGACCACGAAATCTTCCATTGCATTATCACAATGTTTCAACAAGCCTGGTAGTTTCTTTTAATTAGAGCTAAAAATTGATACAGAGTTAAAGCAACCAGAAATCATAAGCAAGGAAAACACATCAAAACTAATCTCGAAACAGTTCTTCAATCAACAAAATGCTCATTAACCAAAAAAACTGGAAATATTAACTTGAATTTCCAAATAAGTGTCAGACTTTAAATAAATGAAAAGTCATTTTCTGGTACTCTAGTCAAAATTTTAACCTTACTAGCAAAAAAAAGAAACGATTAATCAACAACTTTGAAACAAAAAAAAAACAAACAAATTCAAATACTTTGATATGACCTCACTTCTACTGACTAACATCAAATACGTACACACTTTCGGGTCAAAAGACAAAAAGGAAATCATTGAACTGTTTTCAAATTTTTCCGTGATATTGACTCATGGGTTTTTTTTTCTTCAAATGCAATGCTTCAGATTTTTAACGCCACGCCTGATATTAGTTGGAAATTTTTGTATTTTTTTTTTGTTGAGATTCTGAGGTTTTTGAAAAAAATCTTCAAAAAAGACCTCCTTTGAATTACATTTCTCTTTCGTTTTTGTGAGAAATTTGTAACGACTAGCCGATAGACCTGTTGAATTACACGTTTTGTTTCAAAGAAATGAAGAAATGAAGCGCTTTTTATTTTCTATTCTGATAACCTCCCAAAAATTTTCATGCTTTTTGTTTCATTTCAATTAGGTGATGTTAGATAATACTAGCTCATGTTTTCTTTTCAAATGTTTTGCAATTTTCCTGTAATTTCATCTGACTTTAGATAAAATTTGAATTGTTTTCAAACTCTTTGTAATAAATAACTTTTTCTAAGGTACCGAGGTTTATAAAAGAAAAATTTCAAAAAAGTCATAATTTTACCTGCACTCTCTATCGTTTTTCGTTTAAAAAATTCACGCTTAGTCCAGAGAGTTGTTGAATTACACCTTTTGTTTGAAACAAAAAACTAAAAAACGAAATGTTATGAGTTTCCCTTCTGATAACCTCCGAAATCTTTTCATGCTTCTTTCATTCATTATGTTCTCTGAACGGCTCTGCTTTTTAGAGTCTTTGTCTATTATGTCACAGCTTTCTGTAAAACATTTCACATCACAAGGTACTATAAGAACTATTATAAGCATCTCTTTTGAGTTTCCTCCTTGTAACTGAATTTTTTGAGGTTTTTCATTGAGTCTTGTTACTGTGATATTCTACAAAATCTACTGTTTCTCTCGATCCTAGTTTTTTCTGTATTATCACTACATTCTACAGACAAATTTTCGAAATATTTTCTAAGTTGCTTAATTTTTATCGTTGCACATGTTTGATTTTGCTCAAAGCCAACGCTATATAATCAATAAAATGAAATTAAATAAAACTTTTAAGGTTTTGTTGTATGGTTTTCCAGTAAGCAATGTTATATCTCTTACTGCACAATTTGAACTGTAAAATTTGGACAAGTTATTGAGAAACTCGGATCAATTAAAAAACTCGGATCAATAGACGTAAGTTTTAAAATTACCAAGCTAAATCTCTGATGCTAAACCTCTCTGATGAAGTGATTCGAAGCAAGTTTGATCTGAGTTAATAGTTGAAAAATTTTGAGCTCATAAGCACTGATGAGTTAAATCTGATTGTAGGATGGCTTGCTAACTTTCTGCTTCTTTGTGGTGACATACAATTGTCTTATTTGCACAAAAAAATTGCCTTAATTCTTACTACAGACGCTATGCTGCTAATCTCTAATCAAAGTTTGCCAGCAACTGCTTCCATAAGAGAAGCGACTCCAAATTTTTCTTGCTTTGTTTCTAGAATGATTTCAATTGCTACAGTTTTTGCTATCTTTTCTATCACAATGATCCTACTGCTTCGTTTTACGTTATTTTTTTCATTTCTTATAAAATTAAGTTCAAAAAAACTTTTGTCAAGGCATAGCTCTATGGTATACTTCAGTCAAGGGGCATAAAAAAGCCTATTTCAGGGCACAATTGAACAAAATTTGGTCGTACTTAACAAGGTTAAACGAATTTAGAAAACCAGCCACTTGGCCTTCAGTCGTAATATATAACGCTCAAATTATGAATAACAACACACACTTCTTCAAAAAAACAAATATGCTCACCATGCAAACTTTCATTTTGTTATCACACGATTTCAACACTTTTTCACACAAAAACAAGCCTGGTACTTGTTTTTCATGGGAGCTAGAAATCAACGAGGTGTTTTGTCAAAAACATCAAAGCTAATCTAAAAACAATTCTTCAACCAACAAATCGCTCATTAACCCACAAAACTCTTAATATAAACTGAAGTTTTTGAATAAGTCTCAAACGTTATTTAACTAACAATGTGAAAAGCTATTGCATGGTCTTCCAGTCATAAATTAATTCTTACTAGCGGAAAAAGAATCAATTAATCAACTGATTTTGAAAAAAAAACAAGTTGTTTCTTGGCTTGTACTAGTTTTTGACATGAGCTAACTTCTCCAGACTAACACCAAACACGGGTCAAACATTATCAGGTCAAAAAAAAGGAAATCATTGAATTGTTTTCCAATTTTTCCGTAATATTGGCTCATGTGTTTTTTTTTTTAAATACAATGTAAAGCATTTTACCGCCTCGCCTGATAACAAATAGAAACCTAATTTTATGGAAAAATTTTTAAGTTCTTGGGTTAAAAAAAATTCTTCCTCTGCAACTCTGTTTTTGTTATTTATATGATTTTCCTCTAAGCATTTGCAATTTACTTGGTAAAATTATACCCATTGTAAAATTTGTAAAGTTTTATTGTTGTAAGGTTATATGTTCAATTCTACGAAGTTCTTTCTATCTCTTTATGCACATTTTGAACTCTTTATATACGTTTTGCAACTTTTAGAGAAATGATAGAGAAGTTTGGATCAATAAAATTAAAAGACTTTAAGGCAAGACCTATGAAGTAAATGGAAGCGATTTTGATCTGAGTTATAAGTTATGAAAAATAATGTTTCTATGCACTGATGAGTTAAGCATGATTGTGGGATGGCTCGCTAATTTATAATTATTTGTGGTGACATACATTCTTCTCATTTGTATAAAAAACGGTGCCCCAGCTTTTTCTGACAGATGCTATGCTGCTGATCTAGCAACTGCTTCCACAACAGGAGCAACTCCTATTTTTTTTAGCCTTTTCTATAGAGCTATAAATAGCTGCAATTGCTGTTCTCTTTTTGTATCATTATAATCCTGCTGCTGATTTTTGTCATTTTTGTTCTTTTCTCATGAAAAAAAATTATTATATTGAATTTTTTTTTAGAGAACAGCGCTTTGGTATAGTATGATAGAGCTAGCAAAGCGACGGACTACTGAGAGGTCTGCTAATGCAAAAATTGGACAGCTAAATTGAAGGTCAATAAAAAAAATTGAATGCATTAGACACTGAAGGAAACGTTACGTAGCCAGATACAAGGAAAATTGAAAAGAAAATTATTTTACAAAGATTATTCAAACAGAGTTAGTTGACTTTTGCTATGCTGAAAAAAGGGTTACTTACATCAGTGTTTTTTTCCGAGTAATTTTGTCAATCATGAATTTCATTAGAGGATTCTGATTATTAGCTGTGATTGCATGATCGAAATTGGGACTCATTTTTTAAAGTGCCAGTAATTTTTTATCGAATTGAAAAGAACGTAAAGGCAAGTTCCAGTTCTACAACTCTATCTAGTTTGATTTGGTGAAACTTGCGGTCTTTTTTGTTTGTGTTCAATGTGTCCGTTTATCGGTTGTTCTTTATTGATTTAATATCAAGTCCGTGCGCATTGGATGCTTTAAAATGCTTCTTTGCAGCTAGCAATTCTATAAAAAAGGTCACAATTAAGACTTGAAACTAAATTTTTTTTGGTTTTCAAATCAATCAAAATATAAATGATCCGTCCTTGAGAAGCAAAAATTTTGTTTCAACTAGACTAATCGCAGTCATACATGTGTTATTTGTTTGTTAGATACACATACGATACACGCTTGATCATGATTATCTGAAAAAGAAAAAAAATTAAAATTGCAACTCCACTTCTAAAAAAAGATGGTTTTTCTTATCAATTTCGTTTCTTCTCTTATCAAAACGTTTAATGTAGTAGCATGATGTAGTTCCTCAAAACTTCAACCACAAGCAGTGATGATTTAAAAAATTTTATGATCGGAATATTCCTTCAACTACAACTTTATCTTACTATGCGACAACTTATCTCCATTTGCTTACTGTGTCTACAGGGAATTCTTCACGAGCGAAAAGAAAAACCAGCAAAATAGAGAGGAGAATGAAGACCTGAGAAGGTGTATGATCAACAATAATCAAAAGTTCAAGCAATGAAGGACGACTAGAGAAAAACAGTGGAGAGACGGAGAGCTGTAACTAAAAACTGGAAAAAACGATTGAATGAATTGGAGGAAAAAGAATAGAAGTCTGGGTTGGGCCATGTTGAGACACAAAAAAAACCAAAAAAGTATTCAAACGAGTACGAGAAAAAAACAAATCAGGTAGCTTAGTATGAAAGTGGAAAAGTGTCGATTGTTGGAGCCAGTGCAACATCATACAAGCTGAGATTCAGGCACCACTTGATATCCTGAATGCAATATAGAATTGTGAACTAAAAGAGCTCGCCATTGAGATGAATAGAAGCCAGAACCAAAGCAGACTTTTGGACGCGAAAAGAAGGAAAACAATCTGAGAAGCTCAGACCGCCATTACTGAAGGTTAATTATCTGCATCATATAATCACAGTGAATTACTTGCATATAATTATTAGGTATTTTGGAACTAAAACAAAGGAAGGAGAGGAAACAGAAAAAAATTAGATAATGGTGTCCTAAACAGAAAAAAAGAAACTTGAGGAACAGCTGCAGGAAAGTGGTCAAACAAGACAGACTGCTTTAAATGTGGCATATTGAATCATCAATTTAGACGTTGCAAGAGGAGAGGTCGAATAAACATAATGTGAATGTTTGCACGAAGTCATTTGTGAACTGCACAACTGAATTATCTCGATAATGGACCTCAAACACAAAAAGACCTCAAGCCGAGAAATAAATGACTAAAAATTTAGAGTTTAAAGACGAAAAACCGAAAAAACTTTCAAAGATGAACTAGCTTAAAGCAACACTCAAGATGAACTTGAAACTAAAAACAAACCGAGAGACTTGGACGTAAGAGTATTGGTTGATTACGACTCTTCTAATTCAACCGTGTCATTATGGTGGTTAAATATTGTGGGAAAAAGTATTCAATAACTTCGAGCTTGAAGATGTGGCATCAATAATGCAAATTGAATTGGTCACCTATAAAATAGGCTGACCGATGATTTTCCTTCAACCCAAATCTCATTTTGACGGAAAGTTATCAAAACTCGAAAAACAGTCGGAAACCTGCAGAAATTACGCAGAAGGAACACCAAAATCACTATTAAAAAAAAAATCAGAAAATAAAAAAAATGATATGAATGACAATAACGGATCGAAATTTTTTGTGGCAGTTTTGAAGGGAACAAATTTGGAATTGACAATTTGATGAAAAAAGACAATATCGCACAAAGAAACATTGCGAAAGGAATTGCATTTGAGCAGACACAGCCGAGGTTCACAGCTAAGAAGGAAACCCAGACAATTGCTGTGTAAATTCGAATGAACAAGGAAGACAGGAGAGAAAATCCAAACAGCTTTGAATCTGAATAATCTAAGCAGGAGCAGGAATTTATAGGTCTTCATTATTAGGCAGATAAACTGAGAAAGTAACTTCAAAATTTGAAGTGCGGCAACAATAAGGTGAAAATTTTTTATATAAAAAAAACCAGTGTAACTTGAATTGGTTACCTACTCAGAAGTGTCACTGGTTATTATTGAAGATATTGCACCAAAAAAAGTTGGGGGTAAATATAAAATGGAGCAAAAGATGTGGGAACAGACACTGGGGAGAATCACAAATAAATAATCTCAGATCCAGGGGCAGATTTGAGGAAGCGCTCGGGGACACGCCTATTTTTTTATCAGGGATTCGACCCCCTCGCCAATCCAAAGGTCCTATATGACATCCGGCACAATTATGACAACTTTTTATTATTTTATGGCGGCCAACAGTTCCAATTTCTGAAGACGCCTTCGGCATCAATATTTACTTGTTTTGATTGGGAGAGCGACCAGTTTTTTTTTCAAAAGTTATCTGCGGTACAATTTAGTCGAAATTCTTCAAAATTTTTGAAGCTTTTTGATTGTTCGCACCTTCTTGAAAAAATCCAAGATAATGCGTTCTTTCGAATGAACAATGAAGGAAGAAGAGGAAAGCCAGACATTTTTGGATCAAGATTTCCTACGCGAGAAAAAATAGCAGGAAGAAACTGGTCAAACTGATTATTCCTTGAGTCAAAGAGTGTATCAAGGTAGTAGTGAAAATCTGAAAGAGAAGAGTCAAAGTTAGTCATTAAATTGCTAACGGACATTGCTTCCCTAAACAACGGGCGACAAACCTGAGGTATTAAACTGAGGAGTTAGAGACATTTCTATACAAAATATAGTCAAACAGAGCATAATCAAGGGACGGAATAGCATTTGCAACAACACAAACGAAATCAAAGCGGGAAAAATTAAATCAATTTTTACAGAAAAAGAAAGAAAGAAAGCGAAAAAACTTCAAAGTTCAACGTGTGGTTACGTCGACAAAACAACTGGTACATCAATCAAATTCTGAAAATGACTCAGAACCAGAAAAGGTAACAGAATCCCATTCCAAAATATTTAAGGAGATACAATGAACAAAATGTATTGAAGGAAGAGTAGCAAGCACAACAAAAAAATCAAAAAAATCAAAAGAAACTATTAAAACCAACAAACGGTTTTGTGAGCAACGCGACTTGGCCACCGTGAGAGATTTTTTGTTGTACAAATACAGGTTACTGAAAATTGAACCAAGAGTAAAACCGAAACAAGGAAAGTTAAATCAATAAACGGAGGTATGCAACAGTTTGAAGCTTATTATAACGACAAAATTGATTTATATAAATTGATTGGTCAAGGTTTGAATAAGAAATATATTTAAAAAATCTGATTGTGACATGGAATAAAATAAACGATTTAGTGCTATCATTGATCACTACAGTGCCTGATACGAATCTAGAACAGCCCTCAATATAGTACTACCACCACAATGTTTTAATTCCGATGATGAATTAATTGTTAATAAACTTGCTGAAGGGGTGAAAAGATACTGAAAAATTAAAGTTTATTTCTGAATAAGGTTACGGAATATCACACTTCTTACCAGAAAATGATGGCCAATAACATGACATTCGCCTTTTTGGCAAAAAACGCATCACTCGAAATAAAAGGACTAACTCTTTATCCATTTGTTTTAAGAAAGAATTAGCTTTCTCAAAAAAGCAGCCAGATCAAATCAACGGAACAAAATTGAAGATCTAAAAAATTGTTACAAAAACTAAAAAACAAAAAATGAAGCTCAAAGTGAAGCCCTCTTACATTTAAACAAGTTTTTTTGGTTATCAAACTGTCTTTTAAATTGTGCTTACGATTAGATATAATAAAATTCAAAATACTGTAGATAAAATACAAGATAAAATGTTTGTCAAAGTTTCTTATCTGATTAGATATAATACAATTCTCATCAACATTGATTGCATTAGACCACCTGGTGTTTCGATCTTGGAAAATCTTGTTAAGATTAGGCTTATTTTGGATTATCCATGAAACATGGCTATCTTGCCAAAATTTTGGCTAGATATCCACATTAGTGTAACGTTTGCCCAGAAAATAAAAAAGATACGGAGATAGAAAAAGATCCGTGTTAACGACTGTCTGTGCCGACGTCAGTTACTTTGATTCTTTGCGTTTATCACCATCTCAGCCTAGCCAGTTGATTTTCCGTCTCTTTAAGGGCTAAACATCGTGTGACAGTCTTTAGGTCGATAACAACGTGATTACTCCTGAGCAGGGCTAACAACCAAAATTATAGATAGTATTAAAGTCAGTTATATATCGGACTCATTGGAGATGGATTGACTCTTTCTCACTTCCAACTTCTCATGCTCTGAAGTAACAATTTTTTTGGGCTAATATTATTCCGTTCAGGGCATTACAGCAGTTAAAAGGGTACAAATGATTATAAAATAGTTACTGGGCACCGGGCCTCCGATTCAAATCTCACCAAGATATAACGTTGTTATCATCCCCTTTTCTTTTATCGGGAGGTCCGTCTCAAGTACGCCGCTTAATCCTTCGGCGCCACCTGATTTCGCGGTTAGGTGGTTTACTACATGCGCATATCGTGTCCGGAATCTTGGTTTCAATCGTTCAATGTGTCTTCTTTTTTTCTGCCGTAACCGACTGTTCATCATGTTTTATCCGACTGTTGTGTGTGACACATTTTAACGAAAAAACTTGTCTATTTCAGCGTTTCTGAGAATTACTAGGTTCCAAATCAAAATTTTGAAAACTCCAGAATATTTTAACCCTCCGTTCTGCTTATTTCGTCATATTAAAATGCCTAATGCCGTTTTCAACGTGCACCGGAGTTTGGCTGAGCCATCCAGGGGAATGGCATATAGTTTCCAAGATTTTGGCCAGATTTACATGTCAGATAAATGCTAGCGAAAAAGTAGTTTATCAAAACTTGGGGTCCAAGACCTTGGTCTAATGATATTGGTAAATAAAATGATAATCACCAAACTTACAATTTATTCAACAGATGCAGGCATCTTAAATGTTGATTCTAAGACGCATACCCAGACAATATTTTCATGACTGACTTAGAACATGATATACTTCCGTGATTATGAATTCTGTGCCATCTTAACCAGGAAACTATCAGCCTGTTGCTGCTACCCTGAATTTTTGAAAACCATTCATTTTATAGATGATGGTCAAATTTTTAAGCCTAGACCGACCCAATTGTGTAAATCAGTACTATGTGACATGATATGGAACTTCGCATACCATTTGATGTAATTTTAAGTTTATGATTTTGTTTTCCATTGATATTAGGATTTATAAAATTCTAAAAAAGTTCGATTGATTGTGTTCTAGAAACAGAAAACGATACCAGAAATTTTTGTTATCTGATTCCCTAAGGTTCAAAAACATTGCCGTTTGTTTTTAGCAGGCAACAGTATGATTGCCTCCCGTTAGTGTAGTTACAACTAACTGTAGAAAAAAACAATTATAGAGTTTCTTTTCAAACTATTTGTGACAACATGAAAGGATTTGAGTGAGTTTCTAAACAATCATACCCACTCGAAATGAAATCAACTAATTCAGTAAACATTGTTCCTTTTTCTTTTAAATTGCGGCAAAATTTGTCAGGTCAAATTTCGCTAATCTAATAGCCCATGCTATTCCATAGTTTCTGATTAATGCTTTTGCCTCATTTTTCTCAAAAAAAATCCCTCACTAAACGAAACCAAGTTCTCAACAACTAATGATAAAATGTCCATGAAGACTTCCTTGAAATCAAGTTCTTCCATGGAGTGAGGCAAGAAAAAATGGCTAGCCTGTCAAGGATTTTACAATAATGAAGACACGTTTACAATTGATGATGCCGGTACAAGAGCAAAAGATGGTGATGCACCCAGAGCATTCGCCAGACAATCTTCGAAAGTGAGACTTTCTGTCATATAATAAGCATCTCATGAGTGATATATCTGGTGATTAACACTTCGTCGTTCGCCAGATGATTTTGCAATAAAACCTGAAAGACGCTTCAAATGCTTACAAAATTATGAAAGTCGAAGCAACTTTTTCGTTCGTAAAATTAGTTTTCCGACTATACATTAGATTTCAATGAAAAAAGAAAATCGTTTAAAAAGTCCTGCAATATACAAATAAATATAAAAGTTTTGTCAAAAAACTTCCCTGCTACATTCGTTCCTAGTTACTTTTTGGCCAAAGATGTGTGTGTGTTGAAGAGCCTGTTTGTCGCAATGAGCTCAATTGAACCCTACTTGGGACGTACCTAACCGATTTCTTCAAATTATCAATTTCTAATCTGCGAGAAACGACAATGTAATGAAATAAGCAACGATAACTAATCGCTGGTACTCCTTTCTCAACCGCGAAAAAAATACAACACGCTCGATTTATTTAAATTCTTCCTGAAAAAGAGGGATGGTACTCCTTTCTCAACCGCTCAAAACAAAACAAAAATAATACAACACGCTCGAATCACTTAAATTCTTCCTTTCACGCAACACGCTCGAATCACTTAAATTCTTCCTTTCACGCAAGTGCTCTCGCCTGTTACAAAAATCAAATCATTATGGATTTTGATCTCAAAACTACTACGAGGCTTCACAGACTTCATTCAAGAAAGTTGTTTTTTTTTCCAACCTCTTTTTGCTTAAAAAACTTCTTCGAGGGATCGAAAACCTTTCATGATTTTTCCGTGAATAGCAAGGTGGCAATTTTTGGCTGTTGAGCACACAAAAGCGCTTGAATAGGCAGAATTCTGAACATTTTGTATCAACTAGAAATTTGATTTTTCTCAGCTTAATTTGTTTAAAAAACTGAATTTTTTAGAGTTTTATTAGTTGTTTCGAGAAGTTTTGACTAATGTTCTGCAGCATAGACCAACAATTTATCATTTTCCACATAACTGACTTCTCCAAACCTTTTTTTTCTACTTGTACTTTTTGTTCATTATTTTTTACCGTTCTCCTTCAATAGTAGCGTCACGCGCGGCATAGTCGAACTTACGAGGGCAGTGGTTACAAAATCCGTTGACAAAAACGAATTCGTCAAAGTCCTCAAAGCTCATTAGATATTATTTATTCCTGTTATCGGAAAGTTTTTCTCTTTTTTACCTAGCACACGCGCTTTCCCGGATCAAGTTTTGATTTCAATGCAAAATTTTCCATAGTTTTGTTTAAAAAGCTGACTGAGCTGATTAATTTAAATTCATGATTATTTACAAAATATTAATATTTATGAAATACGATAACGAACTTGTATTGAGTTAATATTAATTATGAAATACAAGTTTTGAACCAAACCTCACTTTTTCCTAGCTACCTAATATAGCTACCTATAGGAGACTTTAATCGAGAGAAAAAAAATTGTTAAATATGTTTTGCCTATTGATTTTCGTTAAAACCTTGAAAGTTCCAATCATCCTGCTTCTCAAAAGCAAGCTAAACATCAAGAACCGAAAGAAAATTGTCTTTTTTTCCAACCTCTTTTTGCTTGAAAAACTCTAAACAACTATACAACGTACTAGAGGAGTTTTTGCTTGAGCCAAAATATTGTGAATGAAGAATCAGCCAAACTTGATGCAGATACTCAAGGACCAATCAATCAAAATAAAGAACTCAAATTCACCTTTATGGACCGCCTGTGAAGGATCAATCCACCTGTATTTGAGCAGATCAAAAAATTTAGTAGATCAAAAAAAGGAATTAGAAGAAAACCTAGATAAGTTCAAGGCTATAACAGTTGAACTTAAATACTAATAATACGACAAATAAATTTGACGAAGAAAAACATTTCAAATCCATAGTGTATTCTAGAACTCATAGAAAAGTCTCAACAAGTGCATATGGAGGCAGGGGGAGTTTTGATACTCCAAGAGTCATATACCAGAATTAAGGCAGGTACGTTTTATAACTACTCATTAGCAAACAACGAGGTTTGAAATACCATTTGTAGGACAAATTTTGAGAGTGCTCTCAATATTGGGGAACCTTTAGCTATTAACCGATATGTAGGGGGAGTTTTGATACTCCAAGAGTCATATGCCAGAATTAAAAAATGGTTAAAAGTTTTCTACAATCAGAAGCAGAAAAAAAGAAATGGTAAAAAAATTTCTTTGTTAAAATTAGAAATGGTCAACGTAAAAAGCCGCGATTGAAAATTAAAAGGTACGCTAATAATAAACTTTATTTGCTGCATCTCTTTTTGTCAAAAAATGTCTAAATACAACAAAATTTTCAAGAAATTGCTCGTAACGGTAGATTATATATCCAGGTATCTGATGGTGTAACCAATAAAATCGAAAAATTTCATATCAACATCAGCCGCTTTCCAAAAAAAGGTTGATAAAGAAATTGAGTTTAACGGTTCACTTTCAAAATTCTGTGAAACAAAAGTATCAAATTGTCTGGGGAGAAAAAGTTTTCTTACAGAGAAAAATGATAAGGCAACATAAATTAATAATATAGAAAAAAACTACAGTATAAATTGACAATTTTGCACAATTAATAGTTAACCTAGATTGTTCAATTGATCAATTCTTTCATTCTTGGGTTAACAGAGTAACTGAACTAGCACCAAACAAAGCACCAAAAAGATATTGCCCGTCTGGTTATTTTACGGGAAAAAAATCCGGAAACCTATGTTGCAAGACGATGATCCTTGATACGAATCGCGGAATGAAAAACTGAACGTGACAAGTGTTGAACCAAATTATCAAAAAACACTCGGTAACAAAATTAAGTTCCAACAATTACTATTCAAGCCATAATTTTTGACTGGCGTACAGAAACCGGTATACGGACGCCTTTACATGTGTTGAAAAAGTTCTCACTCTCGAGTTCATAAGAAAGATGGAAATTAGATAAAAATATGTACTTATTTTATCATGTGTAAGCAACCAAGCCCCATTTTTTGCTTCTTTATCGACAACGGGACAGTGGTTTTGAGACACTGGCTGTTGAAATTGCTAGGGCAGCTCTGCTATTAGCGGAAAATTTCTTCTTGCCTGCAGCAAAAAGTGCCAGTAGAGAGATTCTAATCCAAGCACCCCTTGACTTGGTCAAAATGAATACTAGAAAAGAAAACTTCTTAATTCCTTTAAAGAACAAAGTTCAAAAAACGTTCAAAAAGAAGAGATGGGGAGGCGCGAGAAAACGGATAGCATAACAAATTCAAACTTTTGAAAAAGACTATCATTGAACCAACACAACAAAAACAGTCCCAAAAACATATATTTTAAAAACCTACAGCGTAAGATGTCCGTCTGATTTTTTCATTCGTAAATTATTTTTTTTTCAATACCTGCCGAAGCAATTGAAAGTGTTTCTCTGGAAGACCTCATCCGCTTGGCAAATCCTTCACCCAAAAACTTCGATCCTCATACTCGCCAGACATATCAACAATAGATTTTGATGTTTTGGGTTCACTGGCTTCGGTGCAACCTTCAGCCATTGATTTGATCCATCATTCTCCCATCCGATTGATGTAAAAGCTTGAATTTTTTTTACAGAGAACTAAACTAAATTTTGTAGCAAATTTGTCAGGCTGAATGGCGCCAATCCGAGAACCCATACTATTGACGCTACTTTTAGAAAACTCCAACTATTCCAATCGTTGTGCCAATCCACTTGCCTCGTTTGTCTCAGATTGAACGGAGAGAGGATTTCAACTATTTAAGGATAAATCTGCCGTTAAAAATGGTAGTGAGACAAAAAAAACATGGCAAGAATGCCATTAATTTTACTATGATGAAACCTGCTCGAAGCACTTAAATTCGTTCCGATTATTGGAAGCACTGAAATTCGTTCTGTTTGTTAGCCTTGTTTTTTTCTCCAATTATAAAACCCAATTTGGTATGGATTTTGATCTCATATATATTCAGGAGGCGACTCTAATCAACCAATGTCAACTTTTTGTAAACCGAAAATGACAAACTAAACTAAATCACAAGTTTCCATATCTTCTGATTAATGCACTTACCTCTTTTTTCTCAGAAAAAATCCCTCACTAAACGAAACCAAGTTCTCAACAACTAATGATAAAATGTCCATGAAGACTTCCTTGAAATCAAGTTCTTCCATGGAGTGAGGCAAGAAAAAATGGCTAGCCTGTCAAGGATTTTACAATAATGAAGACACGTTTACAATTGATGATGCCGGTACAAGAGCAAAAGATGGTGATGCACCCAGAGCATTCGCCAGACAATCTTCGAAAGTGAGACTTTCTGTCATATAATAAGCATCTCATGAGTGATATATCTGGTGATTAACACTTCGACGTTCGCCAGATGATTTTGCAATAAAACCTGAAAGACGCTTCAAATGCTTACAAAATTATGAAAGTCGAAGCAACTTTTTCGTTCGTAAAATTAGTTTTCCGACTATACATTAGATTTCAATGAAAAAAGAAAATCGTTTAAAAAGTCCTGCAATATACAAATAAATATATAAGTTTTGCCAAAAAATTTCCCTGCTACATTCGGTCCTTGTTACTTTTTGGCCAAAGCTGACAAAAAGAAGATGCGTGTGTTGAAGAGCCTGTTTGTCGCAATGAGCTCAATTGAACCCTATTTATAACCCTACTTTGAACCCTAAATTCTAACCTGCGAGAAAGGACAGTGTAATGAAATAAGTAACGATAACTAATCGCTGGTACTCCTTTCTCAACCGCAAAAAAATAAAACACGCTCGACTCACTTAAATTCTTCCTGAAAAAGAGGGGTGGTACTCCTTCCTCAACCGCTCAAAACAAAAAAAAATAATACAACACGCTCGAATCACTTAAATTTTTCCTTTCACGCAATTTCTCTCGCCTGCTTCAAAAATCAAATCATTATGGATTTTGATCTCACAACTACTACGAGGCTTCCCAGATTCCATTCAAGAAAACTGTTTTTTTTTCCCAACCTCTTTTTGCTTAAAAAACTTCTTCGAGGGATCGAAAATCTTTCATGATTTTTCCGTGAATAGCAAGGTGGCAATTTTTGGCTGTTGAGCACACAAAAGCGCTTGAATAGGCAGAATTCTGAACATTTTGTATCAACTAGAAATTTGATTTTTCTCAGCTTAATTTGTTTAAAAAACTGAATTTTTTAGAGTTTTATTAGTTGTTTCGAGAAGTTTTGACTAATGTTCTGCAGGCATAGACCAACAATTTATCATTTTCCACTTAACTGACTTCTCCAAACCTTTTTTTTCTACTTGTACTTTTTGTTCATTATTTTTTACCGTTCTCCTTCAATAGTAGCGTCACGCGCGGCATAGTCGAACTTTCGAGGGCAGTGGTTACAAAATCCGTTGACAAAAACGAATTCGTCAAAGTCCTCAAAGCTCATTAGATATTATTTATTCCTGTTATCGGAAAGTTTTTCTCTTTTTTACGTAGCACACGCGCTTTCCCGGATCAAGTTTTGATTTCAATGCAAAATTTTCCATAGTTTTTGTTTAAAAAGCTGACTGAGCTAATTAATTTAAATTCATGATTATTTACAAAATATTAATATTTATGAAATACGATTACGAACTTGTATTGAGTTATTATTAATTATGAAATACAAGTTTTGAAACAAACCTCACTTTTTCCTAGCTACCTAATAGCCTATAGGAGACTTTAATCGAGAGAAAAAAAATTGTTGAACATGTTTTGCCTATTGATTTTAGTTAAAACCTTGAAAGTTCCAATCATCTTGCTTTTCAAAAGCAAGCTAAACATCAAGAACCGAAAGAAAATTGTCTTTTTTTCCAACCTCTTTTTGCTTAAAAAACTCAGGAAAATAGCTCGCTTTTTAGATTCTGAGATATTCGACTCGCCTTGTTTTCAAAATTGAGCTCAACAGCGTGAATTGAATGAAAATTTTATCATTAAAAATTAATCTTTACCAAACATAAATTTGTTTTAAACACTTTCCGCGGACAGAACTCATTCGTTAGGTTCGTCGATATTCCACTCGCCTTGCATTTCAAGTTTCAGGTAAACAGCGTGAAGCGAATAAAAGTTTTTTCTTGTTAATATATTTCTTACTGAAACAAAAACGTTTTAACAACTAAGCCGATTTTTGTATATCTTTCGTTAAGTTCAGACAAGCATTTCTATTTAGACGAAAAATTTACTAAGCAACTCAAACGGAACGTATAACTTTTGGCTCAAAAGTATTGCTTCCGCCTTGTTTTTCAAACTCAAGCTAAATGAGTGAAAAATGATGATGATTGTCTGTTCTATCCATTTTTTGTGACTCACAGGTATTAATTCAAGCCTCCACTGGGCTATTTGTTCGAAAACAAAAAATTGTTAATTAATGAAGCCTGACAATAGTATTACATTTTTTAAACCGGAAACGCAGGTAGTCTTGAAAAAATTAACAGAATTATGATAGGATTAATTTGCATAGAACAACCTTCACAAAAACTGGAATGAAAAATGCTCTCTAAGCCTGGTGCTTAACACATGAAATTGTCACTCGAAGAGTATCTCGTACGATATCTTTCTTCACGAAAGCGTCTTTTATTTGGTCGTGCAGAAATTTGCAGATTTTTTTCAGGTTTTTCTCTGCTTCCGAATCTTTCTGAATTCTTGGTTTTGAAAAAATTTGGATTGGGCGTCACATCGTTTCTGCCGACTTGCAGAAAACAAAAATTCAATTTATGCAAAAATCCTCGCTAAAAATCATTTCAACTCCAATTGAGGCTTCTTCCCCACTTTTACCCACAAAGGAAGTGTTGTTTAGACATAATTTAGAAATTTTCACAGCCTCTCTCTTTTTCTGATGTGGCTGTCGCGAACGAATCATACACTTTCATTCAAAAAATCAGTTCTCGGCGATTGACTTTGAAGAGATAATTTTTTTCTTTTCCGGCTTCCGTTTTCGCTGCCGCTTTTCCCAGAATTTTCTTTAACCCTGCATTAGCTCAATTAATAAAATCATTCAGGATGAAATTTTGGGAAAATTTTACGGCCAGTTGCAGTAACTTTGGTTCAATATTTGTTCATACTAATGATTTGTGTGAAACATTCTTTCAAAGATCACCGAGATATATAGTACGGTCTAGATATGTTCATAGGGAACGAAAAAATATTGTAGGTCAATTTATATCAAATGTGCCAGCAAATAATTTGACTGCAAGCATGGTTGAAACGACCAAGATAACTTTTTCCTGTTCATTATTTGACTAAGAGTATCCCACGCAAATGGGTGAATATGGAAAAAAATCGCCAAAAAATTGACAAAAAACCACAAAAAGAACAACATGGCCACCAATAACAGACCCCAAACCACAAGTCAGCTATTTTTTTTGGTCCAAGTTCAGTTTAGTGTTATTACAGAAAGCAATTAAGATCAAGAAGTCAAGAAATGAAGGCAAATAATCTTCGAAAGCATCAACTTTGATGTGGCGAGCCGATGAAGCTATTCAAAATTTTAGAGAAACAAAAATCACTCTCGTTGTTAGCATTTTTGCATTGAATAATTGAAAAAATTTCAGGTTTTTTATTGATTTAGACTACCCTACACAATCTGTAAAAAAATGGTTAGAGATTGTCTGAAAAAAGTTGTCTCATACAGCAAAAACACAAAGTTTGAAATTGAAGTCAAAACTACGGACCGCGAATTATTTTCACAACCACACATTCTAGTGTGTTTCGTTCGAGGCTTTTTTTGCTATAATTTCACAGATTTGAATTATAAGAACACGATATATTTTCGAGAAACGAGGGCAAAAAAATTATCGAAAACATCATATTTTATAAGCAACATTAAAAAAAGAACTATTTTGGCAAAAGGAATGACACTTTGATTGTAAGCCTAGTTCAGTGGACTCATATAGTAAGTTAAAGCTTGGAAATTTAAATCGACCGACCTTCATAAATTGGTAATAAGGAGAAATTCACAGAGATTGACAAAAAACTCGTTTTCCACGGAGGTCGCCAGAACGGACCAAAGCGCTGTCAAACCAAAAAATTATTTTGATCGTTATGGGCTCACTTAAGTTGATTTCTAATAGATTTAACATTCGAGGTTGCGCGATAATTTTGAGAAGCGAGTGGTAAAAACCACCGAAAGCACCAACAAGTTTAGTGTCGCAAGCTGATGATAAGCATATGTGGTAAACATATTTTTTTTTTGCAAAAGTTACGTCAATTTGATTGTGAGCATAGAAGTCTTGAATCAAAGAAAATATTTGAAATTTTCCATTACCGCAATTTCAAAAATTTAAAACCAGAGTAACGGTGATTTTTTATTGATTAGCCGATGAACAAAAACGGTAGGAAAAAGCAATATGTCAGTTGCTGAGATCAGTATCGGAAGTACCACCAAAAGTTGGTAGAAAAACCTGCAAAAATGGAAATTGTGTAGACAAATGCATTCTATATACATTTTTTGTTTTGCAGTAAAGCTAAACTTAATCCGTAGCAGTTTGTTCCAACTTCCTAACAAAACCGATTTTGTTAGTAGGAACAGCAACTATTTGATTTAAAAAAAAAACCTTCACAAAAAATTAGCTATAAAAAAATTAATCAATTTTTGTAACTATTTTCAAGTCTCAGGTTAGCAATTAATAAAACAGCAATTTTCATAGTCAGTGACTCTTTTAGCTGCCTTGGAAAAAATTTTGATGAAAGAGTTCAAAACAACAATCAGACACATTGATCTGATGACAAGCAACGCTACTAAAATCCCAAAGTTTAACTAACCGTGTGTGGCTAGAAGTTTTTGATTGTTGTATTTTCTTGTGATTTGTTTTGAGCTCCTTTACCCGAAAGTGAATACTTGATTCTGGGGAACAATTTGAATTATCATCTGTTCTCTTCCAAAATACAATTTTACTCTTCGAAAAAACCTTTGAGCTGAGCTGCTAAATCTGTTTTTTTTTTATCAAGTGATTATGGAAGATTCTTTTGGAGACAAAATTTAATAGTCCTAATAGCAAAACTAAACTGAACAATTTCACAACTGAACAATCTTTTGATTTGTACCTTTTCAAGAATTAAAATTTCAACGAGAACTAGGAAAACAATTAGATTAAAAAAGAAATAATTTCTTGCAAATTTACAATTGTATTAAAATAGTTAATTATCCATAAATGATTTAAGAGAAAAAAAGCTATCAAAGGCAGATAAGAAAGCAGCAATACAGAAATTAGAGTCAGAAGTTAAATTGGATCTCTTTAGCTCCATGCATTTTGAATGGGGAGATATTGGTTACTAAGTAAAAAAATCTGATATTTTTAACCGTTGACTTGCTTCTATAAAATTGAGATATTCGTAATAGGGACCTAAAGGGGATTTTTTTAAAGATATCCGCTAAATCAAGCTTCTAAAAAAGAAACTGAATGGCTAGAAATTGGAGCAGTATTCTGTGAATTTTTCTATGTTTTGAGTTTCAAGCATTTGTAGGTTGAACGGAGATTGATGAGCTTCTGATGTTCCAAAGTAAGCTTCTGAGTTTGACAACCTTCTTGATTCAATGTGGTGGGTGATCTCTCATCCAATATCAACAGAGTTACATTTCTACTTCACAATGATACTTCCTCCGCGTGACACTTTTTTAGTAAATGCTCAACGAACCAGTTCGGCGCAAGTTATTAAAGTTTCGGCAAGAGTGATATTTCAAATTGTCAAATTGATAATCCAAAAAAAATTTTCTGAATTCTTTTAATACGCACTCTGTTGATTTGTGAACCTCTCTATTTTAAAAATGAAACTAGGGAAATGATAATGGTTATTCAATTTTAACTGTCGACCCGATTGTCGACCCGAGTTTAGTTTGACTTGGATTGTTTTTCTAAGTTGGTTAAATTAATCGCAATTCCAAACTAAAAACAAATCGACCAAATTGACTTTAAATCGAATTGAATCCATTGTTTGTTTTTGGTCTGTAAATCACTTTTTTAACGAAGTAAAACAGATTTAAATGAATTTTAAAAGGCTACTTTTTTAGAAATTTTCTTTAGGCGGCCAAACAGTGAACTGGATAGGCGCACAATTTTGTGTCTGTATGTTCCTGGATTCCAGACACTAATTTTTAAACATGTTCCAAAATGTAAGTGGGTTTCACCTACAACATTTCTGTGGATTCCGCGTACAAGTACCTGTAACGTAAATTTTGTCGGTACGTTTGTTTTGTCGCGGATTCCGCAACATGAGAATATAGCTAGAGGTTCTGAATTCCGCAACTGTAAGCGAATTCCTCAAGTGTAAGTGGATTCCGCAAATTTATGCGGATTCAGCTTTCAATTTTCGGATTCCGCTTACATTTTGCGGATTCCACTTGCAATTTGCGGATTCCGCTTACAATTTGCGGACTCCACTTACAGTTTCGGATTCCAGGACAGCTTAAAATTACTAAACATATATATTATTATTTGTTTGTGGATTCCACAAGGTGTTCCGGATACCACAAATTTGTTGCGGTTTCCACGAATTTTCTGATGGATTCCTGTGGACAAATCTGATTTTGGCCTGTTCCGGAATCCACTTACAAGGCCCAAAATTCACAATTTGGCCTCGTAATCTTTGAACAAACATAAATCCAGTCATAAGGTTCGGTACGTCTCAATACACGAAGAATATAGCAAAATATACACTTATTGAATAGACAAATATGGGCAAAAAAAAACTGAAAAAAATTTTGAACTTTCTTATTTTTTTCAATTTAGAGGGGTTTTTTAAGATGATAAAGAAGGTAGCACACAAAGTTACGACCGCAGTTATGTTTGAACTACTAAGTTATTTTTCATTTTTTTTCCAATATGTCAATATTTCATTCAAATCAATATGTCGAGAATGAAATAATTTTTGAGAATCCAATAAGTCAGTTTTTGTCCAATATCTGGTTTAGATTCATGAATTTGTATGTTTCAATCGAATGTTTTTGATCTCAAGGCTTAATCTCTTTTGACGAATTTTTGGATTTTTTGCTCAAAAATTCATTTTTGTCGAATTTGATTTCTGGCACGAAAGATTGAAATTGAAATCGAGAATAAAAATGTTATGACGAGTTTTTAAATAGCGCCTTTTTCGCAAAGAAGAGCAAAAAATTGACCAAGCAGAAGAGTCAAACAGAAGAGTCAAAGAGTCACTTGAGTAGCCAAAGCTGGTCAAGTAGTTCGAATTGGAAGAAGAAGAGTGTAAGAGGTACTTGAATAGCCAAGTGAAGACAAAGAAGAGTGTAAAAATGACTTCAGTAGCCAACGTGGGTGAAAATGTTTGACTCCGAAGAGGACTAAGAAGAAGGAGAAAGCCATGATCATACACCAGATTTCATTGATGTATTTTGAAAAACCTTGCGGTCTTCGGAAACGTCTAGCTAATGGACCAAATTTTATGTATGATGTCTTGGTTTGTAAGAATTGTTCCACTTTCTTTTATGAAAAACCACTGGCTTTATTCAAATCCGTACGCAAGAACCGTACGCAGCCATACCCCTAGAATACAATCTGTTTAGTTTTACTTTGTCAAATTTTGAAACGGATCCATGTTCTTGTCTTTTGCTTTGGCATTCTTGTTGATAACAGATCAGGTGGATATTGGTGATAACAAATTTGCTTCCAAAATTTTGAAATAAAAATCCGGAAAGTCTTGTTTTGCTTGTTTCGCTTGTTTCGCTTGTTTCGCTTGTTTCGCTTGTTTCGCTTGTTTCGCTTGTTTCGCTTTGGTGCCTACACAAAGTCTACAATAGATTTTTTGACTTCTCGATTATCAAATATGGTAACTGAATGGCCTAGTTTAATTCTAAAGATTTCAAAACTAAATCGAAAAGGTGCTTATTGTTACTCGTATGCATTCCAGCAATTACAGAACTGTAAGTAGAATCAAAATCTTTTTGTACAATCTCCTAATTGTCTTGCTTTTGTTCCATTTTTTGGTTTGCTTGGAAGTGTACTCTATGAATAAAAAACAAAGTTCGGAATTAAATCCAACTGTTCCATGCAATGTTAATCATTTAATGCAAAATGGGTGATCATAAATGTAAAATATGACTCAATTTTTCTTCAGCGTAAAGGAGTTTTTTTTGTGTTATATCTAAATATTCTTTTCGTTATTTTTACTACGTATTTCTCTGAATGACTTGAAGCTCTCCTCTTAATAGGTTTACCAAAAATCCGTTCAGAAACTGATGAAATTTTTTGGACCTTTGAAATTGACTTGTTTTCGAAGACTTTCGGAAAATTTTTGAAATATTGGGAGAATAGAGAAATGTCGTGTACTCCAAAAGCTTTGTCTTTATTCCAGCTGTTTAATAATTGTTTCGTTGAAACTGAGCCACGGTTAGAGCAATATCTAGGTAAATCAACTGTTTTTTTAAGGTGAATCAAAATAGATGACCATAAGAAACTGATGTTGCATCATGATACCACTCTTTCAATTGAGATCATAGACCTAGTTGTTGACTAATTGTATTGATTTGTAAAATTTCTCTTGGCAAACTGAACAAGACTGTGTGCAAATTTTGTAACTTTACATGTCTGCCCATTTTGCTTTGATGGAATAAATTGTCTTCAGAAGCCTGCTTCTTCAGGCAGTGGCTTTTTTTACAAAATGTTTGGAGTTTAAAAATTTCTCACAAGAATCATCAAAAATAAGCAGATTTTTAATTACGTTTTTGGGAAGATTTTAAATCAAGCCAAAATCTACTCGTTGAATAAATTTAAAATTTTTTGCATTTGACCATAAAGAGGTTGATATTGTTGACAAAATTAGAAATTTTTGTCAATTGTTAGTTGAAAAGTACCAATTCTCATCCAATCAAAAATTAAGTTTTCCAGATCCATTTGAACCAAAAAGGGAAACAAGAAATCGTTCTTTGGCAGATATCATATAATTCATAGCTATGGAGAAGGTATAATATAACTGACTGTATTTGATAAAATAGCTGTCCAAACTGTCGTTTCTTCTGATGTTGTGGATAACATTATTCGAACAATTTCCATGCTAGCATCATAAATATTAAAAAAAGTTGGCACAGAAAAACAAGAAGAGATCTTTTACATGTACGTCTATGATTTTTTTCATTAGTTTCTTCATAAAACGAAATGGGTGGGTGCTGCACCTCCAACCCTGTTCTTCATCTTTGAATATCAAATACTGAAGTGTTTGGCGAGCGTAGTCATTCAGAGTTAAAAGCTTTGGTTTCAAAAAGTCAGACAGACTCTTAAATTTTTCATAACCCTTTGGAAAAAATTCAACTGATTCCATGAAAATGTTTTGTACATCAAGTAGATTGGAAATTTGGTTTGAATTTGGTTTGGAGGAAGAAATGATTATTCTACAGTTTTTACATCCTTATAAACTTCTAATTCTTTCACCATATTGTTTTCAACACAATCAATATCCAAAACAATCAGGCTTTTTGAAACTTTTTTAATTATTCTGTTAACTCTTTTCTCGGGAGTTTTTTTTTGGTTGAAATGAATAGTAATTGTTTTCAATACAATCATTATCCAAAACAACCAGGCTTTTTAACACTTTTGTAACTAATCTGTTATTTTTTTTCTCGGTTTTTTTTGGTTAAATTGTCTAACAATCGAAAGAAGCATATGTTGTTGAAGCGAATGTTTTCTCATAAAAACAAAAAAGTAAACCAGTCACATGACCAAGAGAGCATGAACTGGGAATACTAGACGCAACAAAAAAAAACAGGTTCTTTTTTCCTCGTAGATTCCACAGATCCGGCAGATTCATAGTGAATCGCAAGCGGTCCAAAGATTTTAGAGTTTGCAAATAAATTAATCCATACAGGAATTTATCCATCCAATTAGACCTCCAAAAGGAATTTTTTGCTCCATTTTTTTCGAATTTATGTTAGGGTCCAAAACAATACAAGCAGAAAAAAAAAGTTTTTCTTTGAAGAAAATTTTTGCTTTTTATCTCGTAAAAAATAAGAATTTCGTTCAATTCCTGTACGTTACTTTTCTACATTGTAAAGGTCAATAATGATACAAATTTCTTTGAAATCACCATATAACCTAGTGATGAGAGAATTATGTAGAGCATTTTTTTGTATTTTTCTCGTTGTAGTTGTAAGGGTTGATCATTTTTCCATTGATTTACATTTCTACGATTTCCCATAGTTTTCTTGTTTTTCGGACCAAATTTCTAGGTTTCTTCTTCTTCTATCATTATGCAGAGAATTTGAAATTGAGATATCTGTGAGTCTATTTTCAAGTTCTGCAAGTTTGAATTATTTTGTGATTCTAATCCAGTTAGTAATTGTTTTCATAGAACAAAATGAAAAAAAACTTTGGTGTGATTTTTTTAAGATTAAATTTTTTTTTGAAAAATCATTATTCCAACTCATGCTGTTACTACTCGAATAGTAATTAGGAAGTGATTTTAGAGGGAAATTATTTAAACAAGAAGACAATAAAAAACAACACAGTTTAGTTACATTACAATTCTCAACAAACATATAGTTTTCCAAAAATTGGGACAGTTCTTTGAGTTCGTGAAAAGTATAATTGACAAAAGTTACTTGATTCTTTGCTTCAATCTTCTTTGCAGTGAGAGTCGATTCTGAATGTCGGGAGGCTTGTTCACAGTGTTTTTCCCCCATTTTTAAAAAAAAGTTCCCACATATTCTGTTTCTTTATCAAACCAAAATTTTCAGGAGGGTTAATTCAAGAAAAAGGAGGTTTTGAAACTTTGTCAAGTGTCTGTGGTATACTTTGTTTTCGTTGTTTGAACTCTGACAAACATCTACAGCAAGTAATACAAACTGGAATCCATTGTTTTGAACATCTAACTTGTCTACAAAAAGCCAAGTCCATACAACAGATTTCACTGATGTATTTTGAAAAAGCTTGAAATCTTCTGAAACGTCTGATTAGGGAACCAAAATTTATGTACGATGTCTTGGTTTGTAATAATTGTTCGACTTTCTTTTATGATAAACCTTATGTTTTTTGTAACTCTAGATGTCTGCCCATTATACTTTGATGAAATAAATTGTGTTTCTTGTATATTGTCTTCAGACCCCTGTTTCTTCAGGCAGTGGCATTTTTTAGAAAAAGTTTCGTGTTTGAAAATTTCTTACAAGAATCATCAAACATCCGCAGATACTTAGTTTCGTTATTGGAAATAATTCAAATGAAGCCAAAATCTACTCTTTCAAACTGGCTAACAATCAAAAAAGCATATACTGAGGATGCAAATGTTTCAACATGAAAACAGAAAAGTAAACCAGTCACATGACCAAGAGAGCAAGAACTGAGAAGACTAGATGCAACAAAAAAAATACAGTTTCTTTTTTGCTCGTAGATTTCGCAGATCCGGCAGATTCATAGTGAATCGCAAGCGGTCCAAAGATTTTAGAGTTTGCAAATAAATTAATCCATACAGGAATTTATCCATCCAATTAGACCTCCAAAAGGAATTTTTTTCTCCATTTCTTTCGAATTTATGTTAGGGTCCAAAACATACCTACGCGAATCAATTGTTTTTGGGGTTGAATCAAAGAAGATGACCATAGGAAACTGATGTTGCAATTGGAAACTGATCTTACAATTGAGATGCTAGACCTCGTTGTTGACTTAATGTATTGATTTGTATTATATGTCTCGGCGATTTGAACAAAATTATGTATGTATTTTGTAACTCTACATAACTGTCCAATTTGCTTTGATGAAAAAAATTGTGTTTGATATATATTGTTTTCAGACCCCTGTTTCTTCAAGCAGTGGCGTTTTTTTAAAAATGGTTGAAATTTAAATTTTCTGAAAAAAATCAACAAATATAAGAAGATACTTAGTTCCGCTATTGGGAAGGCAAAATCTGCTTCTTGAGTAAATATGTTTTTTTTTGCATTTGACCATGAAGAGGTTAATAATAATGGAAAAAATAGAAATTTCTGTCAACTGCTAGTTGAAAAACACCAATTTTCCACCAATCAAAAGGAAAATGAGATTTTCCAGATACATTTAGACCAACAAGGGAAATAAAAATTCGTTCGTTGGTAGATATATTTTTATTCATAGCTTTGGAGAAGGTAGAATATATTTGACGAATAAAATTGCGATTCAAACTGTCGTTTCTTCACATGTTGTGGATAACACTATTCGAACGATTGCACATACTAGCATCATAACTATAGCAAAAATTGGCACAGAAAAAATAGTAGAGGTCTCTTACATGTACGTTCATCCAACTTCCATGTCTTGTTTCGTTATTTTTTTCATTAAATATAAAAGTTGCTATATTTACGATATTATGGCTGTGATTGACCATCTTAATTCTAAAACAAATGACAATGACATTTAGTTGGAATTCAAAAAAAGTAGTACAAAAAGGATTTTATGATTTATAATTTGTTAAAAAACATCGATCCATATTCCGTATGCAAAAACTTTTCTTTCTGCACAGTGAAGAGTTTTTGAATGACGAAATGGGTGAGTGCTACACCTGCAACCATATTCCTCATCTTTGAAAATGAAATACTGAAGTTTTTGGCAAACGTAGTCATTTAAATTTAAAAGCTTTGGTTTCAAAAATTCAGACAGAACAGAATCTTACCCTTTCCAAAAAATCCATTTCAGAGGCTACTACAATCCTCAAAATTCTTCCAAATTCAGTATATTTTCCGTAGTTGCTACTCCAACTGATTCCATGAAAACGTTTCGTACACCAAGTAGATTTGGAAGTTTGTTTGAATTTTAGTTTGGAAGAAGAAATGAATATCCTACAATTTATCCATCCCCGTAAACTATTTCTTTCACCATATTCTTTTCAAAACACTCAATATCAAAATAACGAGGCTCATTCTGTTGTGTCTATTCTCGGGAGGTTTTTTGGTTTGGAGGACTAACAACCGAAATAACATATACTGATGAAACAAGTGTTTTTTACGTAAAAACAGAAACGTAATTCAGTCACATGACCAAGAGAGCATGAACTGGGAAGACTAGAAGCAACATAAAAAATACAGGTTCTTTTTTCCTAGCAGATTAAGTCATGTATAATCCCAAGTGGTCCAAACATTTTAAAGTTTGCAAACAAAAATATCCATCCAGGAGTTTCCGTATCCAATTAGACCTCTAAAAGAAATGGTATAACAACAAAGATGTTGTTTTAGTAATGAAGACACGGAAAAAAGATAGAGCTCTACAAAAAATAAAGACACTGACATGTTCAAACTGGGATACACGCTACATAATTAAGCAAACATCTGCTTACACAAATCGAAACATCACAATTTCTATACGTTCTATGGATATAATATGGATTTTTGTGAAAAAATGAGTAAAGACTTGACAGCTAGTCCATCAATAGTTTTTACACGAAAAGGATTTGTCGACCAAACTTACATTCGTGACTCGTCAAAATGTTTGCACAGCAATAGCTGGAATTGATGCAAGCCAGTTATATTCAGAAACTGGCGGATTGAGTATTCCCTACTTTGAAGATCAGAAACTATTGTAATATATCAATTTTTGACTTACTGTCATTTTTTGTACCTACAGAAAAAATGAAAGCAACCACAACAAAAGCTTGGATTGGAAAACATGTCCCTATTTCTGTCTCGATATCTTCAATTCTGCAAGATGTTCTAAGTTTCTTTTGTGAAAAATATTCTGTTTCCTAAAAATTGCTTTTGTTTCCAGTTTGGAACTTCTGGCTGAAAAAGCCAACCACAAATGAGAACCAAATTTCTAGAAATCAAATCACTGTCAAAGATTCAGTTAACAACATCTTTGATAAACTGAATGCCACATCTTTAACTAAAAGACTAGAAGTCTTCGAGTATGAAGATGAATTTGTTGAGAATGGCGATGAAGATGACATGTCTACAAAATTCTTGAAAAAACAAAAACTCATTTATGAGCGCTATGTAAACACTTTGCCATGTTTTTGAATCAATAGTGAGAGATACGATCTGAACAGTATCAAAACTTATATGATTACAAAGCATATTCGTGATAAAAAAACCATCAGATATTAAAAAGGTTAACGATTTCATATCCTTAAAATATGTAGAGGTAAAGTTTCTTGATCTAATGAGGGGAGCAACAAGTTTGTGAAAGCCTATAAGGCTAGTGAAACAAAAGAAAGTTCCACTGTGAATGGTTTGACAGACTAGACAAGCTTGACTGTACGGAATTGTCACCATCTGAAGCTGAACTCTGTGAAGTTCAGTAAACAGAGAAATCACAACCAATTAGAGAAAAAATCAAAGTTTACCAAAAAAATTTTATGAGATGATTTGATCAGCAGAGTGAGTTGAAAAAGCTACGTGTTGAATCAATTCCACCAACAGAATTCGAAAAAATACTTTTTTTAAAGCTTCATCTGAGAAGACTACAAAATTACTACTATCAAAGACTTCTTACGATGGAACAACAACAAAGATATTTTTTTCCAGTCTTGAACACATGCAAAAAAAATGATTAAGTTCTACCATAATGAAGGCACTGACATGTTAAAAACACATAATAATAATCCATGATTATTGTGTTTCTACCACAATTCTTTGTGTTCTTTGGATAATTGTAAGTGCCTCATACTACTGATTGGTTCATCTTTCGATCAAGTTGTTACAACGATTGTGTAAATTCTTTTCAACTACCATATTTTTAAATGTCTTTAGGCTCTGTACAAATCCAGATAATATTCGAATGTTCATTCACCAACTCTTGATAGCACTGTTCATCAAATTTTGAAACTTAAAAGAGCAGAAAAAATGCCAAGTACTGCAAAAAAATGATGTTACGAAAAAAAATCAAAACTCATTATTTATTTTCTAACCAGAAACTGGTTTCCACGCAAACTATTGGTTAAGCATTTCTAGAAAGAGATCTTTTGGTGCAAAACTCATTTAGGTGCTTAACATGGGTCTCATTTATTTTAAAAAAATTGACTGTTTTTTGGTGCACAACATGGGTCTCATTTATTTTAAAAAAATTGACTGTTTTTTGAAGGTTATGGATTTGTAAATAGTGATGATGTCAATTTTTTCATCCAAAAAACTGAACAAACATTTAACAATTTATCTATTTTCTCTCAAAAGCTTATGAAGTTACCAGACATTTTAAGGAAAAAGAAATTTAACAAGTGGCGAAGAATAGTTCTCTTTTTTCCACAAAATGCAAAAAATGACTCACTTTTTTCTACAAACTGCAAAAAGCGGTTCCATTTTTTTGACAAGATAAGAAAAAGGTTTCAAGTTTTTTGACAAAATCATAAACGTGTTTCAATTTTTTCAGCAAAATGTTAAAAGTGTTTCATTTTTCTTTATGAAAAATCAAAAAAAGTTTTTTTTAACGAGATGAATAATTGTTTCACTTTATTCTATAAATTTGAGAGGACAGCTCAAAATTGTTGAATGTATCAAAGCAAATTTCTGGAAGTCTTATTTCAAACCTGATTTGATTTTTGACACATTTGAGTATCGGTTAGGGAATAAAATGTGTATTTGATATATTATCATATGACGTTTTGATCATTTTCAAATTCTTTAGAATGAAAAAAACTTTGTCACGTGTAAATCAGCAGTGAAATTGAAATTTTGATACGCTATATTGTAATCAAAAGAAAACTTTTTTATCGGGTAAGTTTCCTCCAAAAGGACTTTACTTAGTCGAATAACTCTTTTTTGTTCTTTACAATTGTACAAACGTCCAAAATGTTACGCAAAAATAGGGAGTCAACATTAATTTCATCGTAAAGAAAATCAATTGGAACATTTTTTTTCGTGAACAGTAACTCAAGGAGTACCCTAATAAAGGCACTGACTTGTTGAAAACACATAATAATAATCCATGATTATTGTGTTTCTACCACAATTCTTACTGTTCTTTGGATAATTGTAAGTTCCCCATACTACTGATTGGTTCATCTTTCGATCAAGTTTTTACAACGATTGTATCATTTCTTGTTTTAAATTTCTTTGGGCTCTGTAAAAATACAGATATTATTCGAATGTTCATTCACCATCTCTTGATAGCACTGTTCATCAAGTTTTGAAACGGAAAGGAGCAGAAAAAAATGCCAAGTACTGCAAAAAAAAAAGATGTTACGAAAAAAATCATAGGTCATTATTCATTTTCTAACCAGAAACTAGTTTCCGCGCAAACTATTGGTTAAGCATTTCTAGAAGGAGATCTTTTGGTGCAAAACTCACATCATGAGTCTCATTTATTTAAAAAAAATTGACTGTTTTTGAAGGTTATGGATTTGTAAATAGTGATCATGTCAATTTTTTCATTAAAAAACATAACAAACCTTTTAATAATTTATCTATTTTCTCTCAAAATTTTATGAAGTTACCAGACATTTTAAAGAAAAAGAAATTTAACAAGTGGCAAAAAATAGTCCCTTTTTTTTCACAAAATGCAAAAAAATGACTCACTTTTTTCTACAAACTGCAAAAAGCGTTTCCATTTTTTAGACAAGATGAGAAAAGTGTTTCAATTTTTTCGACAAAATCATAAACGTGTTTCAATTTTTTCAGCAAAATGTTAAAAGTGTTTCATTTTTCTTTAGGAAAAGCCAAAAAAGTTTTTTTTTACAAGAAGAATAATTGTTTCACTTTATTCTATAAATTTGAGAGAACAGCTCAAAATTGTTGAATTTATCAAAGCAATTTTCTGGAAGTTTTATTTTAAACCTGATTTGATTTTTGACACATTTGAGTATCGGTTAGGGAACAAAATGTGTATTTGATATATTATCAGAAGTTTTGATCATTTTCAAATTCTTAAGAATGAAAAAAACTTGTAAAAACTTGTAAACCAGAAAAACTTGTAAATCAGCAGTGAAATTGAAATTTTGATACGCTATATTGTAATCAAAAGAAAACTCTCTTATCGGGTAAATTTCCTCAAAAAGGATTCTACTTAGTCGAATAAATCTTTTTTGTACTATACAATTGTACAAACGTCCAAAATGTTACGCAAAAATAGGGAGTCAACATTAATTTCATCGTAAAGAAAATCAATTGGAACAATCTTTTTTCGTGAACAGTAACCCAAGGAGTACCCTAATAAAGGCACTGACTTGTTGAAAAAACATAATAATAATCCATGATTATTGTGTTTCTACCACAATTCTTACAGTTCTTTGGATAATTGTAAGTTCCTCATACTACTGATTGGTTCATTTTCGATCAAGCTTTTACAACGATTGTGTAAATTTTTTATCAACTACCATATTTTTAAATGTCTTTAGGCTCTGTACAAATACAGATAATATTCGAATGTTCATTCACCAACTCTTGATAGCACTGTTCATCAGTTTTTGAAACGGAAAGGAGCAGAAAAAAATGCCAAGTACTGCAAAAAAAAAAAGATGTTAAGAAAAAAAATCAAATGTCATTATTTGATTTCTAACCAGAAACTGGTTTCCGCGCAAACTATTGGTTAAGCATTTCTAGAAGGAGATCTTTTGGTGCAAGACTCACAACATGAGTCTCATTTATTAAAAAAAAACTGACTGTTTTTTGAAGGTTATGGATTTGTAAGTAGTGATCATGTCAATTTTTTCATTAAAACATTTAACAAACTTTTAATAATTTATTTATTTTCTCTCAAAAGTTTATGAAGTTACCAGACATTTTAAAGAAAAAAAAACTTAACAAGTGGCGAAGAATAGCTCACTTTTTTCCACAAAATGCAAAAAATGACTCACTTTTTTCTACAAACTGCAAAAAGCGTTTCCATTTTTTTGACAAGATAAAAAAAATGTTTCATTTTTTTCGACAAAATCATAAACGTGTTTCAATGTTTTCAGCAAAATGTTAAGGGTGTTTGATTTTTTTTATGAAAAGACAAAAAAAAATTTTTTAACAAGATGATTAATTGTTTCACTTTATTCTATAAATTTGAGAGGGTAGCTCAAATATGTTGAAATTATCAAAGCAAATTTCTGGAAATTTTATTTTAAACTTGATTTGATTTTTGACACATTTGAGTATCGATTAGGGAACAAAATGTGTATTCGATATATTATCATCCGACGTTTTGATCATTTTCAAATTCTTTAAATGAAAAAAACTTGTTCACGTGTAAATCAGCAGTGAAATTGAAATTTTGATACGCTATATTGTATACAAAAAAAAACTTTTTTATCGGGTAAGTTTCCTCAAAAAGGACTTTACTTAGTCGAATAACTCTTTTTTGTACTATAAAAATGTACAAACGTCCAAAAAGTTACGCAAAAATAGGGAGTCAACATTAATTTCATCGTAAAGAAAAGCAATTGGAACATTTTTTTTTCGTGAACAGTACCTCTAGGAGTGCCATAATAAAGTCCCTGACTTGTTGAAAACACATAATGATAATCCATGATTATTGTGTTTCTACCACTATTCTGACTGTTCTTTAGATAATTGTGATTTCCCCATACTACTGATTGGTTCATTTTCGATCAAGCTTTTACAACGATTGTGTAAATTTTTTATCAACTACCATATTTTTAAATGTCTTTAGGCTCTGTACAAATACAGATAATATTCGAATGTTCATTCACCAACTCTTGATAGCACTGTTCATCAGTTTTTGAAACGGAAAGGAGCAGAAAAAAATGCCAAGTACTGCAAAAAAAAAAGATGTTAAGAAAAAAAATCAAATGTCATTATTTATTTTCTAACCAGAAACTGGTTTCCGCGCAAACTATTGGTTAAGCATTTCTAGAAGGAGATCTTTTGGTGCAAGACTCACAACATGAGTCTCATTTATTAAAAAAAAACTGACTGTTTTTTGAAGGTTATGGATTTGTAAGTAGTGATCATGTCAATTTTTTCATTAAAACATTTAACAAACTTTTAATAATTTATTTATTTTCTCTCAAAAGTTTATGAAGTTACCAGACATTTTAAAGAAAAAAAAATTTAACAAGTGGCGAAGAATAGCTCACTTTTTTCCACAAAATGCAAAAAATGACTCACTTTTTTCTACAAACTGCAAAAAGCGTTTCCATTTTTTTGACAAGATAAAAAAAATGTTTCATTTTTTTCGACAAAATCATAAACGTGTTTCAATGTTTTCAGCAAAATGTTAAGGGTGTTTGATTTTTTTTATGAAAAGACAAAAAAAAATTTTTTAACAAGATGATTAATTGTTTCACTTTATTCTATAAATTTGAGAGGGTAGCTCAAATATGTTGAATTTATCAAAGCAAATTTCTGGAAATTTTATTTTAAACTTGATTTGATTTTTGACACATTTGAGTATCGATTAGGGAACAAAATGTGTATTCGATATATTATCATCCGACGTTTTGATCATTTTCAAATTCTTTAAATGAAAAAAACTTGTTCACGTGTAAATCAGCAGTGAAATTGAAATTTTGATACGCTATATTGTATACAAAAAAAAACTTTTTTATCGGGTAAGTTTCCTCAAAAAGGACTTTACTTAGTCGAATAACTCTTTTTTGTACTATAAAAATGTACAAACGTCCAAAAAGTTACGCAAAAATAGGGAGTCAACATTAATTTCATCGTAAAGAAAAGCAATTGGAACATTTTTTTTTCGTGAACAGTACCTCTAGGAGTGCCATAATAAAGTCCCTGACTTGTTGAAAACACATAATGATAATCCATGATTATTGTGTTTCTACCACTATTCTGACAGTTCTTTAGATAATTGTGATTTCCCCATACTACTGATTGGTTCATCTTTCGATCAAGTTTTTACAACGATTGTGTAAATTTCTTTTCAATTACCATATTTTTAAAATTCTTTAGGCTCTGTACAAGTACAGATATTATTCGAATGTTCATTCACCAACTCTTGATAGCACTGTTCATCAAATTTTGAAACGGAAAGGAGCAGAAAAAAATGCCAAGTACTGCAAAAAAAAAATGTTACGAAAAAAAATCAAATCTCATTATTTATTTTCTAACCAGAAACTGGTTTCCGCGCAAACTATTGGTTAAGCATTTCTAGAAGGAGATCTTATGGTGCAAAACTCACAACATGAGTCTCATTTAATTTAAAAAAATTGACTGTTTTTTGAAGGTTATGGATTTGTAAGTAGTGATCATGTCAATTTTTTCATTAAAAAATTTAACAAACTTTTAATAACTTATCTATTTTCTCTCAAAAGTTTATGAAGTTACAGGACCTTTTTAAAAAAAAAAATTAACAAGTGGCGAAGAATAGTTCACTTTTTTCCACAAAATGCAAAAAAAAGACTCAATTTTTTCTACAAACTGCAAAAAGCGTTTTCATTTTTTTGACAAGATAAGAAAAATGTTTCAATTTTTTCGACAAAATCATAAACGTGTTTCAATTTTTCAATTTTTTCAGCAAAATGTTAGAGGTGTTTGGTTTTTTTTAATGAAAAGCCGAAAAAAAAATTTTTAACAAGATGATTAATTATTTCACTTTTAATCTATAAACTTGAGAGGGTAGCTCAAAATTGTTGAATTTATCGAAGCAAATTTCTGGAAGTTTTATTTTAAACCTGATTTGATTTTTGACACAATTGAGTATCGGTTAGGTAACAAAATGTGTATTTGATATGTTATCATACAACTTTTTGATCATTTTCAAATTCTTTAGAATGAAAAAAACTTGTTCACGTGTAAATCAGCAGTAAAATTGAATTTTTGATACGCTATATTGTAATCAAAATAAAATAATTTTATCGGGTAAGTTTCCTCAAAAAGGACTTTACTTAGTCGAATAACTATTTTGTACTATACAATCGTACAAACGTCCAAAAAGTTACGCAAAAAGTGGGAGTCAGCATTAATTTCATCGTAAAAAAATCAATTGGAACATTTTTTTCAAGAACAATAACTCAAGGAAATTCACGTTTCTTTTTTGATAGAAAATTTCCAATTATTGATAGAAACGTTTCTAAAAGAAAATTTTCGATTTTTTTTTTAAAACTGGATTCTGATTGGTTGATTTTAAAATGAAGAGCCCATTTTTACGCAACAGCATGAAGAAATGCATTCAATTTGATTTTCATTTACGCAAACCACAATCGGTCTATTCATTGTTTAATTATTTGAAAAAAAAAATTTCCAAAAAAAAGTAAGCATAAATTTCCGAATAAATTTTTTGGGACATTCGAAATCTTCCGTTTTGAAGTGAACCAGAAATAAATTTCACACTCTTGGTCATTAGTAAATCTCCCCATTTTTTAAGATGACGTTGCTGAATAAAAACGAGAATGTGAAGTATGGGGGCTATGGTACAAGCGAGTTGATAAAGCAAATCATGAAAAAAAGTTGCGCTAAAATAATGTTTCTTATCTTTTTTGTAATTGTTTCAATTACAATCAGCAAGAAATGAATTATCGCGTGGCCAAAAAGCATGCACTGTCAACTTCTTGCAATCAACGATTTGCTCGTCTTCTGGGAAGGAGTTTCCGAAATACTACTCTCTCCAACAACATCGGAGATACAAACCTGGAGCAATACAACGGAAGCCAGGCGATTTTGTAACGGACTTGAACAAGATAGGGGAGGAGGAAGGGGAAGATGGAGAAAAATCACAGAAGAGGTGAGTGCTTTTCAAATTTTTCTGGTGGATACAAAAATGGAAAACGGGAGATTTAAGTCATTTAAATTCCAAATGTCCAAATCAGATAAAAAATTAATCAACGAAAAGCGCGAAAATTAATCAACGAAATGGACGAAGTACTCATTAAGCTGGATTCAGCTGCAAAAGTCAAAAATACTCTTGGATTTGTTCTTTGTAATGTCAAAACGGGGGAACGTCAGTATTACTACACACACAAAACCATTACTCTGTTTGAAATCTGTGTACAAAAGCCGATTTGATTAAAACCCGGGAAAAGACAATAAGTTCGGTATCGATGAGCAATGCACTCAAGAACACAACATGGAGGTTCAAGTTGGTCTCAAATGTCACCATTTTTGCTGCGTTACTAAAAACCATCCAATCTGGACGACTTTCTAATTCCCGAGCCTTTACTGAAAAACCCTTCAGTGAACTGTCTTTTATCGGATAAAAATAAACAACCATACAAAGATCATCTTTGTCTTTGTCGTGCGTTAACAATGTTTTTTTTTCGTGGACAAATTAACCTTGATGCTCATACATCTCAGCTGTTTACAGAGTTTTTATCAGAATCTGGATACGATCCGAAAAATTTTTGCGGCATTGATATTGATGATTTACCGCTTGTCGAGAGAATAGCTGAACGCAACATGTTCATATATGTTTTTGACATTCAGGAAGGAGAATATCTGGGAAAATTAGCCAAGCAAAGTAATGGAAAACTTTGATAAAACCGTGAAATTATTAAGATTCAACAATCGTATCATCCACACGCTTGATTTTGACTCTTTTGCAAGTAACATAAATGTGATTATTTATTTGAAAGATCAGGCGTATTCAATAAACATTTATTCAGTTCGACATGTTTACAAATAATGTCGTAACCCCGTAAGTTTGAACCCCGTAAGTTCGGCGTACAACTTACGGGGTTCAAAAATGGAGAAACTGACGGATCCAATATTCTCTACACTGAAGATCAGAAATTATTTAGTAATGTAGCAGTTTTTGTCTTCGAATCAATTTGCGTTCCCAGAGAAAAAATGAAAGCAACCAAAACAACTACTTGGGTTGGAAAACATGTCCCTATTTGCGTAATATCTTCAAATCTGCAAGATGTTTCAAGTTTCTCGACTGAAAAAGAACCAGAAGTTCTAATATTTGATTTTATTTCCAGCTTGAAAATTCTGGCTAAAAAAGCAAACCACAAATCAGAAACAATTTTCTAGAAATCAAAACCACTGTCAATGATTCAGTTAAAAGAACTTTGATAAACTTAGTGCTAGAGCTTCAACAGGAAGACCAGAAGTCTTCAAGTATGATTTTGAATGTCTTGATGATGGCGAGGAAAACGACATGTCTACACAGTTCTTGAGAATTCAAAAAGATCAGCTCTGAGCGCTATAGAAACATTTTGCCATGTTTTATGTTCACTAGTGGGAGATAAGATCTGAACATTATCACACCTTTTATAATTACAACCAAATTCGTGATAAAAAAATCGACCAAACAGTTTTTAAAAGGGCGAACGATTTCATATCCTTGACGATCAGTTCCTCGATATAACGAAATTTCTGGGAGGAGGAACAACTTTGGACTCAGTTCTGGAAGTCTATAAGGCTAGTGAAACAAAAGAAATTTTCCCGTACGAATGGTTTCAAAGTTGAGACAAGCTTGTCTGTACGGAATTGCCACCATATCAAGTCTTTTCCAGTAAACTGAGAAACAACAACCCTGTAAAAAAGGATTTCAATGATAACGAAAAATTTTTATTGGAGGACTTGATCAACAGAAGGTATTGGAAAAGTTACATTTTCAATTCTCACCACCACAAGGATTCTAAAATTACTCTTATTCAAAACTCATCTGGGACACCTCAAAATTACTACTTTCAAAGACTTCTTACAATGGTACAACAACGAAGATGTTGTTTATAATTTTGAAGACATGGAAAAAAGATAGAGCTCTACAATATTAAAGGCACTGACATGTTCAAACTGGGATGCACACTTCCTAATTAAGCAAATCTATGCGTTCTATGAAAGCAATATGGATTTGTGTGAAAAAAATCAGTACAGATTTGACAACTGGTTCATCAATAGTTTTTACTCGAAAAGCATTTGTCGACCAAACTTACATTCGTGACTCGTCAAATGGTTTGCACCGCAATAGTTGGATTTGATGCAAGCCAGTTATATCCAGTAACTGACGGATTGATTATTCCCTACTCTGAAAATCAGAAATTTTTTAGTACTAGAGCAAACTTTGACTTCGAATGATTTTGTGTTCTTACAGAAAAAATGAAAGCAACCGAAATACTACTTGGATGGGAAAACGTGTCCCTATTTCCGTCTCAGTATATTCAAATCTGCAAGAAGATACTCCAAGTTTTTTAGGTGAAAAAGATCCAGAACTCCTTATCAATGCTTTTGTTTCCATGTTGGAATTTCTGGCTCAAAAAAGCACATTACAAATGAGAAACAACTTTCTAGAAATCAAAATCACTGTCATTTGATTGAGTTAAGAAGATTTTTGATATACTCAATGCTAGAACTTTAACTAAAAGGCTAGAAACCTTCGAGTATGAAGATGAATGTGTTGAGGATGGCGAGGAAGATGACATGTCTACACAGTTCTTGAGAAATCAAAAAGCTCTGCTCTGATGCTCTGAGCGCTATGTAAACACTTTGCCATGTTTTGGGTTCAGTAGTGGGAGATAGGATCTGAACATTATCAAACATTTTATGCTTGAGGAAAATGACATGTCTACACAGGTATTCAAAATTCGAGAAATTTAACTCTGAGGTCTATGTAACACTTTGCCATGATTTGGATTCAATGGTGGGATATACGATCTGAATACTATCAAACCTTATGTGATTACAAACCATATTCGTGATAAAAAAAAATCGTAACAACAATTATTCAAAAGGCTAGAAAAAACAAAACAAAAAATTCGAGAACTTAGCTTTGATCTTCTGTCGAAAATTGAGATCAGAGTGTACAATTCAGAGTTTTTGCAGAATCGGAAAGCAGAAGAAAATTGACGGTTACTATGTTGATGGCTAGTTCAATCACTGTAAAACAGTGTTTGCAGCTATGGGTTGCCACTATCACTTCTGAACTTCTGATCCTGCCAAGAAGCCCGTACATCTTGGTCGGATCAACATATTATAAATGGAAAATAATAAGCTAGAAATGGAGTTGAGACGAGAATATATAAAAAACAAAAAGTTATACTAGTCAGAAATTGCGAGAGTGTGAGTGGTGGGAGCAATTTAAAACATATTCTACACGGAGGAATCATGTCAAGTCAAGTTTACCATAAAACAGGACTCTATCTATTGATTCTTTACTTGAAAAAAAAACAAAGAACGAATCTCTTTCTGGCTATGTACAACGCGATTTAAAAAAAGTTACCGACGAAGTCAAATAAAAGTTTTCCATGTTTCTTCCAATTTTTTTTAAAACATTGACGTCTGCCGTATCGATAGTGGAGAATACAAGAAAAAAACTATGCCGAAGAAAATGCTTTGCTGAAAAACCCACAACGAGATCTGATTTCTAGCTTTAATTTGGAAAATGGTACATTCATCACTCCCATCCTTGATTTTTATCTTGGACTTGGACTTCAATGTAGAAAAAATTTATCATTTTGTAGAGTACACCTGCGAAACGCTTCAACAACTTTGATCAATCTGTTGTTGATGCTCGACGTGAAAAGATGAAGCTTCTGGTTAACAGCTCGTCAAATTATTGTCTAGATCCAGATACACAATAACTAAATATCTCAACGATGAGAAGACTTACAAAGTAATAAATGAGAAATTTTTCAAGCGATTGAATGTTGTGAAAAAAGTTAATATGAAGTGCAACTTTGAGTTCATTATTTGAACATGGAGAATAACTGCAGGCTTTTTCCTTCTTAAATATGCTGAACTCGGAATGCTGGACTTATACTACAAATTCTTCGATAAGTATTTTGATGAGATAAAATTCCTGGAATTGGAGATGGATTCGGACCGGATCCTTTGTATCAAACCTTAGCCGAAGAGAACTTGGACGATTGTATATTACCTGCCAAGATAAATCAATGAAAACAATTTGTCGAAATGAGTGTAGAGACGATTTATAACCAGTGAAAAAAAAAAGGTGTTCTCATGAACATGCTGTGCTGTTCATTAAAAGCTTGATAAACAATAACCTGGACTATTCAAAGAAGAGTTTCGCTGCACTGAAAGGTTGTACATGTGTAGCAACACGTATTGCTGCTTTGATAGTTAAATTTAAATTTAATAGCAAAGGTTTCAACAAAAGAACTCCTGAAGATACTGGAGATGGACCAATGTCCAAATACAGACGAATTCTTGATGAAGCTGTAGTCTTGAGGTCAACGAATTGCGGATTCAAAACTTCTTACCACATAAGGGAACATATGAACAAACCAAAAAAAGGAACTCAGTTACTTTTACACAAAAGGTAAATACTTAATGATGGAATACATGTTCATATCTGAAAAAACTATCACAAAACCACAAACTGTAACGGCAAAAAACTAAAATTTAAAATTAATCTTCCGGTCATATCTAGAAAAACCATCATGAAACCATTTTCAGAAAACCACTTCTTGTATTTGAATTTTCAACTTCAGCTAAAAACAATTAATAAAATCTTACTTTTCAAAAATCAATTTCTTTCATCAGTTTTACTCAATTCTCAAACAATTTTATACAAATTTCATCTGTAATATTATAAATAAATTTTTCATACTTCAATAAAAGTTCCTATGGTAAACTTTTTTAAAGTGAATTTTGCAATACAGTTGATTTCGTATTTTGAAACACTGTTGTCCGAGTTTTTTTGTCAGTTAAAAGTTTGTAAACTCCGAAAACTGAACTTCAGCGATTTGATATTTTTAGTCAAATAACAATTTTTAAAGTGCGCACTCAGCAATTTAACCATCTTTTTTGTTTCAGTAGTACTTCAATTATGACAACAGCTGAAATATTTATTCTGTTTTAACTCCGAGCTTTGCTATTTTAATAGAGGAACAATTTAAAGAATTAATGAAGATAAAATTTTTAAAAGGTTCTGGAAAAAGTCAAACAAAAAATATTTTACCCCAGCTTCACAAAATTTAGACAAAAATTCCAAACAAACCGAAATTTTAGAATGCAAACCACCTCAATCTAAGTCACAAATACCTTCATTTATTCCCCAAAATTTAGAAGAACTGTCATCGCCTCCCCAAACATGTAAAACTCAAAAAGAGAAATTACTTCAAAAATCTATTCAAATTTAATTTAAATCAAATCGAAAGGCTATAAGGCTGCAACTAGATAAACACCACTAACCGGGTCGAGATTCCGCTCAAAAACCGCTCAAGATATGAGCGGTTTGAGCGGTTTTTCAGCAAGATTTGAGCGGTTTTTGCGGTTTGGGCGGTTTGTGCGGTCTTTTTGGAAAAACCGCTCAAACCGCTCAAATCTTGCTTAAAAAACCGCTCAAAAACCGCTCATTTCTTGCGGTGATTTTTGAACGGTTTTCAAGCAAGATTTAGGCTGTTTTTAAGCGGTTTTTGAGCGGTCTTATAAAGAAAACCGATTAAAACCAACAAAAAGGCCTGGAAAAGTAATGTGAATCCGGGTTGACCTCCATAAACCGAAAATGCTTGTCTTACATTTCTACCCACCGAAAAAGCTTATCATACAATTGCCTGCATCAAATAAATGGAAAAATGTCAATCATACAATTTTCATAAAATTTCAAAAAACCATTGAAAAAAGAATCAATCTAGTTTCTCCGGCTATTTGAACCAAATACAACACGTTTTTTGAAAAAAAAAATGGTTATCATACAGTTTTCATATATGAACATTGTATGATAACCATTTTTTCATGAAAGGCAAGATTTTCAGAAATTGTTCAAACTTGTTTTTAAACAAATTTAAATTGTTTAACAGTGCTTTTGCTCAATTTAAACGAAAATTTAATTTGAAGCTAAAAAAAATTCCATTTATGATAAAACGCTTAACTTACATTTTCCATATATGAAAAAATAATTATCCTACAATTTCCATATATGAAAAAATGTTTAACCTACAATTTTTATAAATGAAAAAACGCTTATCCTAGAGTTTTTTTTACAATTTTCTGAGTCTATGAAACTGTAGGAAATTGTAGGATAAGCATTTTTGGTCAATCCACGCTAAGATGCAGCTGAAATACTATCTACAATTTAAAAAAAGTGCATAACCGTTCTCAAATGAAGCAAAATTTTTTTGATATCTTGACCAAAACCAATGTGAGCGACCTTTTTCAAATAATCGAGCAAAATAGCCACTGGAAAATATGTAAGATTTGAGCGTTTCGAGCAGTTTTTTTAGACAATTACGCTCAAAATCTTGCTTCAAAATGAGCTGTTTGAGCGGTTTTTGAACAGTTTATCTACAAAAAACCGCTCAAAAACCACGCAAGATTTAAACAGTTTTGAGCGGTTTTTCTTGAAAAACCGCTCAAAAAACGCTCAAATTTTGTGCGGTTTTTTAGCGTTTTTTTAGATAAACCGTTCCAAAACCGCTCAAACCGCTCAATTTGAAGCAAGATTTTGAGCGTAATTGTCTAAAAAAACCGCTCAAACCGCTCAAAAGTCAATAGCTACCGTAATATTGTATTCCTAGATTGGAAATACAAATCCAAAAACCATGTTATTTAAAACATGTCATGAAAAACTGTTGCAGAAAACGTCTCGCCAGATTACATGAACATTGATATTATGATTCAAGAGTTGAAAAAAAGGTATTTTTATATGATTACCCGAAGAACCATGTACATTCTAAGTAGATGAAGAGTGTGCAACAACCAATAATTATTTGAAAAAAGTTGTGCAACTTTTTCCCTTGAATGGAAAAACACCGATTGACAAACTTTGCAAAGACATCTGTAGGAGGAAAAATTTAGAAACGCAGAAGGAAATCCAAGAAAACTATCAACTACTCAGGTGTACCCAGAAGTGGAGTTTGCATAAACATATCAATACCCACTTTATAAAGCATTCATGAAAGAATTTGAGTCGGATATGTAAAAAAGATTTCAAATGACGACATGGTCAAACCCAGATACTTCAAGTTAACGCTATCTTTGACAAGCAAATGAAGCAAAAAATTTTTATTGTAAGTCTAGAAAAGTATTTTGCACAAGAGCCAAAACAAAGAACAGTTCGCAATCACTTGAACTAGCAAGGATGAAGACCAAAGATTGTGGAAAGCTAGTGTCAAAAACTTACTTGCATTTGAAGCAAAACTACACTATAAGCAGGACTATAAGCATAACTTTTAGATCAGTTATGGTATTTATAAGGTTCTATGGTACTTATAATGAGAACAATCAAAAATAAATATTTGATATCCTTTTGGAAACCCTGCAGCCACAATTGGATTCTCAGAAATATGCGCCTAAGGTTACAATAGACATTTAGAATCAAAATAGTTTTTAATCTGTTACATTACAATACTTTTATTTTTTTCACGTTCAAATTTATATTTCTGTCGTATTTTCATCAAAATTGCCAAAAGGACTGATTTTTTTCAGCGCATTAAAACAATAAAAAAATTTATTTTGGCCGGCTTTTTTCCCGAAAATGTAGTCGGTTTTTTCCGCAAACACAAACAGATTCAGCCCGTAGAAACCAAAGTATTTGAAGACTGTTCATCTGAGCACAATCAATCATCATGAATTTTATTTGAAAATTTTTTCATTTTTATTGTACAGGATTGTTAATCTAATGATTTCAACCAAAAGTTTCATAGATAATGGCCACATTTGATAAAATTAAAATCATTCAGTGAGTTCCAAACCTCTTGCAAGGGGCATCAAAACGGTATGCTTAATTGATCAACGGTTCCTTCTCCGCATGTATTTTTTTTCTGCTTCATTAATTTATACTTAATTTCTAAATTTGCGTAATATACATTTAAATTGATTTAAAAAAAGTATCCAGTTCAAACTGTATATTCCAACATTCTCCCCAAAAAGCATCCAAGCAACAGCCCAAAATCAAAACATAGAATTACGATCTGACATCAGACGTTGAATATCTTAAACGTATCCAGCAATTCCAAGATCTTCTAACTCGAATGGATACGAAACAAAAATAATTAATGGGTCAATTTTTTTTTAAATTGATACCGCAATTGGATTTTCAGAATCAAGAAGAACACACCAAATTTTTGCCCTTTAAATTAATCACCGAAACATTTATTAATTGTTTGTAAAAAAAACTTAACCTGTTCTACTTAAGAACTCATACATTATCTCTACTAGTCCTCTAAATCAGATCAAATCACATCAAAATCACCATCCCGCAGTTAGAAAAACCTATTAGAGAAAACTTGATGACTATTCCTGCTCCTAAACTATCCTTAATTTCTTGCCAGTATCTAGCAAGCATCCTATCAGAGAGGGTATGTACAAATATAACAATCACTTTTAAAATTTAGCAACAAGATACTAACTCTTTTTACACAGATTGAAATCTACTTTACAGAGGAAATTAACAAACATTTCCAATATTTTTAAATATTAAACATCCCTTATTCCTAAAGGTACGACGTTGAAAAAAAATACAGCATAAAATTACTAAAGCATATACGTCATATCCAACTAAGCATGAGTTATCCCATTTAGTCGATTTGTTTTAAGTGATAAATGGAATTATAACTTCACTAATGTCATCAAAGGCACTCATATTTTTGTCACACTACTAAATTATGCCCCTTCTAAAAATAATCTTTTCAATCCGATTTTTTCCCAAAAAAAACGGTTTTTCGTCTCACGCCATAAAAATTAACCATCGAAACGAAAGTAATTGAAGAGTCTTCCTCTAAATACAATCATTTAATATGATTTTCAATTCAGCAATTTTTTTGCTTAAGACTCAAAAGCTAATGATCGCAATCGGTTGTAGAAAAACCACCCTTTTTTATCACCCTTATAGTTTTTTTTTTCACAAATGACCTCACCCACCAGGTCAGGAAGGATATCCTAAATATACTTTAAAACTGGTTAAACGTAATGTGCTCACTAAATTTTAGAACAACCCACATAGTGTTTACCAAGAACAGTTATTATATGAAAAAATTCCAAAAGAAAAAACTTCGCAAAAGAGACTACTGCCTTGATACTAGGACCTAGTACGACTCTATTACATCTAATAGAAGATGCTTTGCAAAAAAAAGCTTTTCAAAACATTTTATTGAAGTACCACTAGATTCTAAAACATCCCAAGCTAATATGATCGTTGCAAATTGAATTTTTTCACCAGACTTTTTAGACAAGATGAAACAAGGTACATTTACGCTGTCAAAGTAGAAGTTTTGTTGGAAAAACACACCATTCGGGAAGAACACTGGGAAAATATTTTAAAAAGATCACTTTTGGCCTAGTTTCTAAATGCAACTATATATTATTGACATTTTCTCTCCAGAATTCCAAGAGGACTACCCGGGTGTTGTTTTTGGCCTACTTTTCAACGAAAACTACATCACTTGTGACTCTATGAGGCCGAGTGAAATATTTTCCATCGGTCACCTAATGCACATCAACTAGAATCCAAAGTTACGAGATAGTGCCACTCTACACATTTCAATATATGTGACACATGTCAAACCCAAATTATACTTGAAACAACGCCAACAGTTATCGCTCAAATTGAAAAAAAAAGAACTTTATAACTTCACATTTTTTAGTGGAGGATCAGTGCAAGCCGTTCCCAGTGTCAGTTATATCGCTTCTCGCCTTATATAATAAAAAACATTGGAATTTTTTTGTTATCAATTTATCATTTTTCGTGAGTAACCCCTATAATATTGCTTGCAAAACCTGATTCTTTAGGGAAGTAAGGTTGGTCTTCAAACCTCTTCAAAATTCAGTTTTTTCTAAAGGATCTATAATGACATGGATGCACAAACCGCTCATTTTGAAGCAAGATTTTGAGCGTAATTGTCTAAAAAACCGCTCAAACCGCTCAAATCTTGCTTCAATTTAGGTGACAAATCTCGACTCGGGTAGGAGATTCTGAAAACAAACTTGGTTGAATTACGACTCTTTTTGCTCGCGGAAAAGAGTATTTAGTTTTGGATCGAACTATCAAACTAATTTCAACCTCATTATTTTTACCATCTACAGTTACCTTGCTATCACTGCATTCCGCGTTACACATGCACATGAAACACAATAACATTTGGAATGCGACATTTTCGGCCTAAAAAAGTGAGACATCATCATTAACAACCGTCTATGTCAGCGTCATGAATAGACTGAAAAATTGCTCTTCGTCTTTTGTATAGAATTGATTAAGAAAGAGAGATTACGCGTCACATTTTTCAAATCAAGTAATCTACAAAGAAGGGTATGCATCGATCCAATTGAATGTAAATACGAATTAGGGAGACTAAGAGAAAAAGGAATAGTGGCAGGCAGCCCTTTCCATGAAGATTCAAAAAGTATTCCCCAACGTCTTCCATCAAAAATTTTGAAACTTTTATAATTTCAATCTATTAGATAGACGCACCATCATGATGAAGCTCATTGATGATTGAAAGATGTCCGCAAGATCCATATTAGATACGCAGAAAAAGAATAAAGTGCCCGACAGGCGGAAAAATCTCTAGAAAAGTCAATAGCTACCGTAATATTGTATTCCTAGATTGGAAATACAAATCCAAAAACCATGTTATTTAAAACATGTCATGAAAAACTGTTGCAGAAAACGTCTCGTCAGATTACATGAACATTGATATTATGATCCAAGAGTTGGAAAAAAAAGGTATTATTATATGATTACCCGAAGAACCATGTACATTCGAAGTAGATGAAGAGTGTGCAACAACCAATAATTATTTGAAAAAAGTTGTGCAACTTTTTCCCTTGAATGGAAAAACGAGGATTGACAAACTTTGCAAAGATACCTTTAGGAGGAAAAATTTAGAAACGCAGAAGGAAATCCAAGAAAACTATCAACAACTCAGGTGTACCCAGAAGTGGAGTTTGCATAAATATATCAATACCCACTTTATAAACCATTCATGAAAGAATTTAAGTCGGATATGTAAAAAAAATTTCAAATGACGACATGGTCAAACCCAGATACTTCAAGTTAACGCTATCTTTGTCAAGCAAATGAAGCAAAAAAATTTAATTGTAAGTCTAGAAAAGTATTTTGCACAAGAGCTAAAACAGAACAGTTCGCAATCACTTGAACTAGCAAGGATGAAGACCAAAGATTGTGGAAAGCCAGTGTCAAAAACTTACTTGCATTTGAAGCAAAACTACACTATAAGCAGAACTTTCGCGAGATGTCACATTCAGAATATGAACTTTTAGATCAGTTATGATATTTATAAGGTTCTATGGTATTTATAATGAGAACAATCAAAAACAAATATTTGGTATCCTTTTGGAAACCCTGCAGCCACATTTGGATTCTCAGAAATATGCGCCTAAGGTTACAATAGACATTTAGAATCAAAACAATTTTTAATCTGTTACATTACATTTCTTTTATTTTTTTCACGTTCAAATTTATATTTCTGTCGTATTTTCATCAAAATTGCCAAAAGGACTCATTTTTTTTTAGCGCATTAAAACAATAAAAAATTTATTTTGAAAGGCTTTTTTCCTCAAACACAAACAGATTCAGCCCGTAGAAACCAAAATATTTGAAGACTGTTCATCTGAGCACAATCAATCATCATGAATTTTTTTTTTTGAAAATTTTTTCATTTTTATTGTACAGGATTGTTAATCTAATGATTTCAACCAAAAGTTTCATAGATAATGGCCACATTTTATAAAATTTAAATCATTCAGTGAGTTTCAAACCTCTTGCAAGGGGCATCAAAAAGGTATGCTTAATTGATCAACGGTTCCTTCTCCGCATGTGTTTTTTTTTCTGCTTCATTAATTTATACTTAATTTCTAAATTTGCGTAATAGACATTTAAATTGATTTAAAAAAAGTATCCAGTTCAAACTGTATATTCCAAAATTCTCCCCACAAAGCATCCAAGCAACAGCCCAAAATCAAAACATAGAACTACGATCTGACATCAGACGTTGAATATCTTAAACGTATCCAGCAATTCCAAGAACTTCTAACTCGAATGGATACGAAACAAAAATAATTAATTGGTCAATTTTTTTTAAAATTGATACCGCAATTGGATTTTCAGAATCAGGAAGAACACACCAAATTTTTGCCCCTTAAATTAGACACCGAAACATTTATTAATTGTTTGTAAAAAAAACTTAACCTGTTCTACTTAAGAACTCATACATTATCTCTACTAGTCCTCTAAATCAGATCAAATCACATCAAAATCACCATCCCGCAGTTAGAAAAACCTATTAGAGAAAACTTGATGACTATTCCTGCTCCTAAACTATCCTTAATTTCTTGCCAGTATCTAGCAAGCATCCTATCAGAGAGGGTATGTACAAATATAACAATCACTTTTAAAATTTAGCAACAAGATACTAACTCTTTTTACACAGATTGAAATCTACTTTACAGAGGAAATTAACAAACATTTCCAATATTTTTAAATATTAAACATCCCTTATTCCTAAAGGTACGACGTTGAAAAAAAAATACAGCATAAAATTACTAAAGCATATTCGTCATATCCAACTAAGCATGAGTTATCCCATTTAGTCGATTTGTTTTAAGTGATAAATGGAATTATAACTTCACTAATGTCATCAAAGGCACTCATATTTTGTCACACTACTAAATTATGCCCCTTCTAAAAATAATCTTTTCAATCCGATTTTTTTCCCAAAAAAAAACGGTTTTTCGTCTCACGCCATAAAAATTAACCATCGAAACGAAAGTAATTGAAGAGTCTTCCTCTAAATACAATCATTTAATATAATTTTCAATTCAGCAATTTTTTTGCTTAAGACTCAAAAGCTAATGATCGCAATCGGTTGTAGAAAAACCACCCTTTTTTATCACCCTTATAGTTTTTTTTTCACAAATGACCTCACCCACCAGGTCAGGAAGGATATCCTAAATATACTTTAAAACTGGTTAAACGTAATGTGCTCACTAAATTTTAGAACAACCCACATAGTGTTTACCAAGAACGGTTATTATATGAAAAAGTTCCAAAAGAAAAAACTTCGCAAAAGAGACTACTGCCTTGATACTAGGACCTAGTACGACTCTATTACATCTAATAGAAGATGCTTTGCAAAAAAAAGCTTTTCAAAACATTTTATTGAAGTACCACTAGATTCTAAAACATCCCAAGCTAATATGATCGTTGCAAATTTTTTTTCACCAGACTTTTTAGACAAGATAAAAAAAAAGGTACATTTACGCTGTCAAAGTAGAAGTTTTGTTGGAAAAACACACCATTCGGGAAGAACACTGGGAAAATATTTTAAAAAGATCACGTTTGGCCTAGTTTCTAAATGCAACTATATATTATTGACATTTTCTCTCCAGAATTCCAAGAGGACTACCCGGGTGTTGTTTTTGGCCTGCTTTTCAACGAAAACTACATCACTTGTGACTCTATGAGGCCGAGTGAAATGTTTTCCATCGGTCGTCTAAAGCACATCAACTAGAACCCGAAGTTACGAAATAGTGCACTCTACACATTTCAATGTATGTGACACATGTCAAACCCAAATTCTACTTGAAATAACGCCAACAGTTATCGTTCAAACTGAAAAAAAAGAACTTTATAACTTCACAACTTTTAGTGGAGGTTCGGTGCAAGCCGTTCCCAGTGTCAGTTATATCGCTTCTCGCCTTATATAATAAAAAACATTGGAATTTTTTTGTTATCAATTTATCATTTTTCGTGAGTAACCCTTATAATATTGCTTGCAAAACCTGATTCTTTAGGGAAGTAAGGTTGGTCTTCAAACCTCTTCAAAATTCAGTTTTTTCTAAAGGATCTATAATGACATGGGAAATAAGTCTAAGATAAAAATTTAACTTAAGCAAAAAAATCATCACTTTCTCAAAAGTTGCTCAGGCGAAGTATAGTGACTTGTTTGCAAATAGACATTTTCTACTGTCCCCACCTAAGATGATTATTTTTTGGCGTTTACAGTTGGTCTTAATAGTTTAATTTTGAAGGCCCAATATATTTGGCATGGCTTGATCTGCTCACACAATAATTTTCATCACAATTTTACCCTGATCGTAAAAAACTAAAGGAAGACGGTGGAAAACTAAACGTCCGCTGGAATTTTTTTTACAAAAATTTTGAGTTGTTCTCAGTCAAAAAAATCATAGTATTTCCAAAAAAAATGTGCTCACACGAAATCAAAAATTTTTCAGTGCAAATGTAAGCTTTTTATAATTTGACATGTTTTCATCTTAGTGTAATGATTCGTTCAAACCAAAGACTTCCAATATATAAGATTTTGACAAACATTTTTCTTTCATTCAAATGATTTAACATGATTTATTACCCCCATTTTTGATTTCATCGTAATGTTTTTTCTTAAAGTTTCAAAGTTATATAATCATGATAAATTGTCTGGGTGTTTCTGTGTAAAACGATATAAATTTGGTTGCAAGAGGACAAACGTTTTAGACTTCAAGGTTCACACTATTCCCTTTGCTTGTCTATCATTCGGCCCAATGGTGGCTAAGAGTGACAACATGGTGAACACCACTGGTTTAGCAAGCGGCTTCGACTGTCATAATGGACAAGCCTTCAGTATTCATGATAGAGATCACGACAGTTATAACGGAAACTGTGCTTCAATCAGAGGAGGAGGAGGAGGTTGATGGTTTAAAAACTGTCAGAATGTGGCTTCTCGATGGTTTGGTCCCTGCTCGGGGGGAAAAGCGCAGACCTGTGGATTTTCGCAGATCACAAAACTCAAACCTGGGGGGGGGGGGGGGAGAGGAGCCCGACAGTGTGTTTAGCCTAGGCCACACTGTCGGGCGATACTTCACCCGTCAACAACTCACCCACGGAGTAGCCGACCATGGGGGGAAATTAGAGGCAATCAACATCCCAGCAAATAGGAAGCGCCATGTGGAAGTAATGGCAAGAATGAAAATGTGTCATGATGTGGAGGTCAACCCAGGACCGGCGAAGTCGAAGTTGAGGTGCACAATATGCAACGAGGGATTCCAGAAGACAGAGTGGTCAGTCAAATGCAATGGATGCAAGAAGTGGACCCAATGGAATTCCACCTCGCTCGGAGAAGACGGGAGGTGGAGCACGTCGTTCAGAGCACAATGCTGCACCCCCCAGGAGCCGCATGCCGATGACGGTCAAACGGAAACGGTGGAACAACCAACCGTGGAACCACGAGCCGAAAGTAACGAACACGTGGATCAGCCCCAGAGAAACGCCAAGAAGTGGGCCAAGAAGCGTGCACAAAAACAACGAAGAAGACAGAAGAGACAGGAGAAGCGAGACAAAAAGTGGACGGAAAACGCCAAACGCATGGGCAAGAAGAAACGAACGAGCATATGGACTTGGAACATCCAGAGAGCGAGAGTAGCCTTCCCCCGTCGGAGCAGATTCGCTGAGATGCTCCGAGAAGTGGCGAAGAGCCACGCGGAAGTCGTGCTATTCACAGAGCTTTGCGAAACGGTAGAGGGAATCAAGTGGATCAAAGCAGGCGATCTCTATGGAGTCCTCATCCATGGAAAGAAGAGCGGAGTGTTCCTCAGAGACCTGTGGGCGGTGGAGTGGAAGGAACAAGGATACAAGAGACAGTGTGGCGACAGAAACACGGCAGTGGATGTGAGCGGAGTGAGGTTCGTGGCCACGTACCAACCTCTGTGGGAAGGACAAACGGACGATTTCGCCAGATACAGAGAGGAACTGGAAGATATGATGATAACCCAGAACCTCTTGGTGATCGGCGGAGACTTCAACTCTAGCGTGGGGGACACCAGAGAACGGAACAGAGACATAGTCGCAGGGAAGTTCGGGCTGGGCAAGACGAATACTGCAGGAGTGGACCTGATCGAGTAGTGCCACGCCAACCAGTTAGCGTGGGTGAACTCGTTCTTCCAACACAAGAACAGAGGAACGTGGAAGAACCCGGCGAATGGAAGCTGGCACGAGCTAGACGGCTTTCTGGTTAAGCAGAAGGAGAGAAGCCGAAGAGTCGTCAACTTCAGCACGTTGGGAGTGAACAAACTGAGCGACCACCGGGCGAAGAGGATGACCTGCACTCTGGAAGACAAGAAGAAGCGCCACCACGGTTCGACGAAGGTCCAGCGCATACGGACTGTGGATTGGGACAGGCTGAAGATCCCAGAAGTGGCAGCGAAATTCCGAAAAATCCGGAGGATTCAGTGGAAGACTGGAACGACGCAATGAAGCTGTTCGAGAAAGCGGGAAATCTAGCCTGTGGTTCCAAAGCGAAACGGAACTTGAGCCCGTGGCTAGATACTCACCTGGAAGAGATCGACAACTTTCAGAACCTTATCTCTCGACTTACCCAGGAAATGAACAACAACATCCTGACAGCGAGAGAAGAACGGAAGACGGCCAGGAAAGACTACAAAAAAGCGAAGAAACGGTGGGAAGAAGAGTGGTGGATAGAAATTGTCGAAGACGCGAGGAAGGCAGAACTCCAAGGCAACATCGGGACGCTGTACAAGACGCCGAAGCGTATTGGAATCAGAGACAACTGCACCTTTGAGGACGAAACGTTCAGCCCCGAAGGTTTCCGAAGTCACTTTATGAAAGTATCAGAGAACAGATACGAAAGAAGACGAGACGAGATCGTTAAGACCCTGGAAGAGATCCCCGAGCGCACCGACCAGACAGCACTGGAAGCGGCCATTGAACTGGAGAGAGTGGTCACGTGGAGGGAGTTTGAAACGGAGTTGGCCTAGATGAGGGCTGGAGCACCAGGGAACGACGGAGTTCGGATGCTAGCAGTAAAGGTGGCCAGCAAACCAATTAAGCAGCAGCTCCACAGGATGATTGTGCGGTTGATAGACATGAAGCCAGAAGAAATAAAGGAAGGCTGGGTCATTCCCCTGCACAAGAAAGAAATAAAGGAAGGCTGGGTCATTCCCCTGCACAAGAAAGGTCCCCAGAACGACCTGGGCAACTACCGTGGAGTGTGCCTGTTACCACTGGCAAGCAGACTGATCGCACGGACTTTCGCGACGAGACTCCGGACATGGGCAGAAACCATTGGCGTTCTGGATGAGAACCAGAACGTTTTCCGTGGTGGAAGGTCTACGGCTGACTCAACGCAGATCATTATCCGGATGGAAGAAGAAACAAGAAGAGTGTACGGGATGACAGACGAGTGCAACGAAAACCGGCCAGGGGCTGTCCTCCTAGACATCACCAAGGCTTACCCTCGCACCAACAAACCCCTTCTGTGGGGTATGTTAGCCAGATTTGGCATGACGGACAAGGTGCTCGACCTGCTGAAAGGTCTCCATGAAGAAACGCGATACCGGGTGAAAGGAAAGGAAGGTCTCAGCGATGATTGGGCCCCCGCCAGAGGACTCAGAGAGGGGTGCGCAACATTACCTATCCTTTTCAACGTATACCATGCCGAAGCAATAAGAAGAGCTGAAAGAGAACGGAGAAAGGAGGCGGCGGATAGAGGCCAAGAGTGCGGTTTTCCTGGATGTGGACACCAGGAGGCAGCCTCCCACCGAGAGAAGCGCCCAGAGCATTGCGTAGCAGCAACAAGTGTAATTTCATCCTGGAGGACTCGTTGTTCGCAGACGACACCTCTCTAGTTGGTTGGACCGAATAGCTCGTCACAGGGAAAGAGAAGATCAAGAATAAAATGATGGAGTTTGAAGAGAAATGCCACGACGGCAAAGAAGAGTCCATCGTTTTTGCAACAACCAGCGCCCAGAAGACTAGAATGCTGGGAACCCTCATCGGGAAACGAGAAGACCGAGGAGCCAGGATTAAGAGAGGGTACTACGCGTGGAGCAGAGGGAAGCAATGGCTCTGGAATTCGAGCCTCTCCAAGCGCACCAGAGCATTGGTGGTCCAAGCCGTAGTGGAGTCCACTCTCCTGTTCGACTGTAGCGTTAGAGCATGGACACCGACCGACATCCAGAAGTTCCAGAGCGTTGCAGACAGAGCCTACAGGTTTGTGTGGAACAATGGAAAACCTCTCACACTGATCAGGATGCAGACTGAAGGAGTCAACAGCTACGAGATCCGCAGACAGCTGAACATTGAATCGATAAGGACCAAGATCTAGTGCAGAGCATTAGAGCGAATGGGCCACATTCTCAGAATGTCGGATGAGAGGATTGTGAAGAAAGCCGTCCTCGGATCCTGGGACATGGAGAGGACACGCAGTGGGAACTCGTGAGGTAACACCCTCCAGTACTGGCGCAGACTGCTGAAAGAAGCGGGACATGAAGACGACAACAGCGAGAACCTCGCCAATGACCGGAAACGATGGAAGAAGACCGTTACAGATCGCAGGACGTTCCTCAAAAACTGAGAGACGCAAATGTGCAACTGGCACAGAGGATCGGAAAAACCGGCCCACTCACAATGGAATCGAGAGAGAATAAGTGACAGTGGTTGGCCTTGTCGCTGGGACGGATGCGACAAGAAGTGCGCATCAAAAGGAGGACGGACGAATCACGAGAGAAAAGCACACAGAAGGGAGTCAGTGGACTACAAGTGTCCAAAGTGCAACGACAGTTTTTCGGACCAGGCTGCTCTGACGAACCACTTCAAAGGTTGCCAAGGAGGTCAGGGTGGGTTCTGTCCGAAGTGTCAGAAGTCCCTGTCGTTGAGCAACATGGCAAGACACCGGAGGACTTGTCGAGGAGAGCACCCGACAGCCCCAGAAGTAACCAACACCATTATCACAGGACGATTCGCCGGAACGAGAGCCAGAATCCAATGCAAAGAATGCGGTACTTGGGTGACAAAAAACAACATTTCAAGACACAGGATCACATGTCCTGGAAACTGGGAATCAAGGCCCCCTCACGGGGCGTAAATGACAAAAGAGAAGAGAGAGAGTCAGAATGTGATGCTCAACGGAAACAGGACTACTTCAGAGAACTTGGAGAGCATTGTACAAATGAGTTTCTATAACGATAAAGAAGAAAAGATAACGCTTGCATCAAGTGAGATTACAATGATCCGCGTTGGCTGAATTGAAAAATTAGAAGCCAGGAGAAATATCGATCAAAGAATATCTAATAATCATAAGATTTTGAAGCTCAATCATGAGTTTAATCAATCTGCAAAAAATAAACAGACATTTTGGACATTAATTATCCAAGTATACACTGAATATAAAACACTAGCGCTGCAACTACAAAAGTTTCCAGAATGTTCAAGCAGCTAACATTTTGCTGTTATTACCTTGTTTTGAGCTGGAACATAATGATAAATATTAACCAAAATTTTTGTCTACAAATGACATAAAACTGTAAACATTGGAACTACTCACCTAGATTAAACATATTTGATTGCCATGATTAAACATATTTTTAATATTTGATTCAATGTAGTGTTTATTTTTAAGCGGTTTAAATAAAAATCATCCGAGGTTTGAACTCAATTTTCAAACAATGAGCAATTGGTGAGCAAGTACAGAACAGGTTAGAACACAATAGTCATGATAATAATAGTCTTTTTCTTCATTGAGCCGTGTTTTGTTCATGGTGTAATGAGATAAAAACTCAGAACTTAGGCCAATAGATTAATAAAAAACAACAAAAACTACAAAAAAATGCTTCTTTATCAATTAAAAAAATTCAAGAAAGGGCTAAAAATACATCAAAATTTAAAATTACCAAGCGTAAAAATAAGTTATCATACCTGATTTTTTTACTCATCTGCCCAATTTATCAAACCTGTGCACAACTTTTGGAAAAATCTATTTGATGTTTGATCAGATCTACGAAATCAATGCATTTCACTTTGTATTGTTCAGTTAACAATTTGGAAAAGTTTTGTTTTAGTATATCAATCAATTCAATTTGTTAAGTATTTATTAACTGATTTTGCTTGTAATTACTAACACCAAACATTCGAAACCCACTCGAAGACAAACACTCTTCCTAGCTTCATTGGTCAAAACGAAAGCATTTCTGACTATGCAGTGATAGAGAGACCTTTAAAGTACAACAAATAAGCCTAAAGATAGCAAAGATAGCCGGTTCCTGTGCAACAGGCATGGAGTTTTCTGATCATGTTAAGATTTTTTCGTGTCGAAAATTGCGTTTTCCTGAGTGCAGGTAGAAGAAAAAACTTACTCTGAAAAAAAATGTTTACTTCACTAATCTCGAATCTTTCTTCAAATTTATCAAATTTTTCTTGATATTTTATGCTTGATAATGATAATTATAATAAATGATAATTCAACTCTTCAAAACTCGTTTTGTAAACTAATAAGTGCTTTGCGCATCCTAATTGCTCACTCAATTTGAAAGTAGACTGAAAAGCAAAGGTGAATTGTGTTAATCTCGACATTGAGAAAGTTTTTCGGTTTTTATAAATGTCGTTCAAATCACAAACCTAGTCTGTTTTTTGGTATACCACTCGATCTTTTCTCATGATTTTTCAGATTGTCTATATAAAAATGATCAGATGAACAAATAGTTAGGCGCCTAAATTGCTGTTTGTATGTCAATGGAAATCATGCACGGTCTTGACACATGTTCGAAATGTAAGTGGATTCTAGTCACGAAAATTCCGTGAACTCTTTTTAGGAATATCAGATTTCGTGAAATGTAATTGAATTCCGCAAATGTATGTGAAATCAGCAAAATTTGTGAGCAGAATTCAAAAAAGTACGCATATTCCGCAAATTTTGAGCGGGATTCGGCAATTTTAATTCTTAAACTGAACTAAACCAGTTCTTGCTCATTAACAATTAAAACTGAGAGCTAGAAATAATATATAGCAGATAGGGAGACCAAAAGCAAGGACTTAACCATTGTCATTGGAAACTATAAAAAATCTGAAATCATTGTTAAACTGGAATCGAGGGTGTACCCTTTAAGTATTTGGGATCAATTTTTCAGCAAGCTGTTTTGGAAATCATTGTTTGGGAAAAACCTCACAGTATCGATTAAGCAAAACATTTTCATGCATCACTGAGTCGCTTGGTAATATGCATGAGTTTAAGACTCTAAGCTTAAACCTAATCATTCTGTTATATTCTAAAACCTAATCTAATTATATTGTATTATCAGCATATAAAAGTATCATTTGAAACTGTTCTTGTCCTAGTCTATACGATGTTATCTCTTAAATCGAATTGAAATTCGAATTGAAATTTGAAAAAGAATGTGAGTTTTGCACAAAATAATCTGGCAAATAAAATTATGAAGGCCAGTTAAGTTAAATTTTTCAAAATAAATAATCCATGAATTATTTTAGTTCGGTTGGTTTTTCTTGTTTCAGTATTTGAGATTGGTGTTTTTGGTCTTCCGTATTTGGTTTTCATTCTTTCAGTGTTTGAGATTTAGCATTTGGAATTAAACTGAATTGAACTGCTGTGGGCAAATGAGTTGGATTATGGGCAGTGGTTGAGATTGAATTAACCTGTACTGAATTTTGAACTGTTGTTAGTATATGAGATGAAATCGAAAAAATGCAGTAAGTGAGATTGAACTAAATTGAAAGTCTCCCTGAAGAAAAACAGATTAAACTTTAGTTTGTTGTATACATTTTTTTATTGCAAACCAAACAAAATGCGAGATCAGCGTACATTTTGCGGATTCCGCTTACACTCATGGACTCCATGACTCCGCTACAATACGCATATAAGTAGTTTGTGCATGGTTTCCACAATCTGTTTCAGGTTCCGCATTATTTGCTGCAAGGTCCGCAAAATGAGCTTATTGCAGAGCAATTTTGAGCAACACAATGTTTTAGCTAATTAGAAATGTTCGTGGAATCTAATACATCAGAGAAATTAAAGAAGTAGCAGTGTCGCCGACTCCGCTACAGAACTGTTTCGCCCCGTTGCGGACTCCACTTATAATTAAATTCGCAAAATCTACATTTTGGCCTCGTAATGGCTGTCGCAATTAAAACAAAATTGAATTTTACACAAGAACATCACTTCACAATCAAATTGTTACGTAGAGTTAATTGTGAAAATACTAAGTTTCATTTCTGGACAAAACACTAGATGATTTTTTACAATTTATTCCTTTGAAAATTTTGTCGATTGATTGGAAGTTCATAATAAGTATTTATTGTCAACCTTGGAATGGCTAGCTTTCTGGGATCTCGAGTAGTTATGAATGTGTAATAAAAATAATCTGATGTTCCCTTTTGAAGTGACTTTTGATCTCCAGCGCAATTGAACCTTCTAAATTAGTCAGCGGATTGCAGCGCTATTTGCTTCTTCAAAAAGATAGAGACACGATGTAAAGATAGATCACGAAAGTAGATAGTAAACTATATACCGCCTCCATGCGCGGTTTTGTTGGCTTAGTGGGGGATGGGGAGATATCAAGAAAATGGACTAAGCTTGGGGCATCTCTTGAATTTGACTCGCTCATTATTCAGATTAATCTGCGTTGTGATGCTGTTTTGGCTTTTCTATTGGCGGATTAGTTTTTTCCTTAGACGCCAGACTATACTGATTTTGTGGGTGAGGTTTTGTGCCACAAAAGATGCAATTTACTTGTTCACGATCTTCCAAAACTATCAAAAACAATTTTTTTGTCTTTCTGCTGTAAAAGATAAAACGGGTTGCACAAATTGGGCAAAAGAATCTTTTTGATGTTTTATGAGAGTTAAGAAACTTGTTTAATAACAATTTGTTTGCCTTTTTTATCAGGATTAGTGTTCTGCATGTTCGTTTAAATTGCAAAACCCAATCCGGACCTTTTGCGCCAAGGGTTGATATAAAACCGAGTTGCTGTCTGATTATCCAGATAGGAAAGTAGAAAACTCGGAGGACTAAGGATGTACAAGCGTAGAAGGTTTTAATTGCAACAGTACAAGATGATCAGCTCAAATCACTTGATAGCAATTCAATTTAAAAAAAGCGTGTGCTCTGAAGAAAACCAGCGCATCTTTTGATTGGTTGAAAAAGGAGCAACCAGAGACCACCGCAAGTTGAGGCTTTCCTCTCAACAAACTCACCTTTTTTGCATGTGACACCAGATATTGAAATTCGAGTTTAACTAACCAAAACAGAAAAATTTGACTGTGAACAGATCGTTCAGCAAAAACATCGTTGTAATATTTCAAAAAAGAATTGTCCAGATTTTCCAGTGAATGGTCATTTCATTTGTTTTCAACGTTATAAGATAAAAATTTTTTGCGACAAAAAACTACGTCTTTGTTAACGCCGACTAATTATGTGGTTCAAATGAATTACGATAAAAACTATAATCTGTCTGTATTTTATCACTATTAATTTTTTTTGTAATGAGACTCAATTCATGTGCCCAGGTCTGAGGATTTTTGGTTTCACAGATGGTTGTGTTTTTATTTGAATAAATTTTTGCATTTCAAAAATAGCTTCATCAAATCTAAGTTGTGAAGAGACTTCAGTTTGACTTTCGGCCCGCACCGAGCGCCCATGGATCATAATCGATTATATTGTCATAATATGGTCAGTATCTATAAAACGACAAAATAATCGATTATAATCCATTAAGAATGGATTATAATCCTAATATTTTTTTTGTCAATACAATCCATTATAATCGATTATAATCCATTAATAATGTTTTATAATCCTAATATTTTCTATGCCAATAAAATCCATTATAATCGGTTATAATCGATTATAATGGATTTTTTCGAGGGGTTTTTTCATGATAATTACAATTTTGTTCAAAGTTATCTCATTACATGTTTAGTGCAGTTGCTACGTATTACGTTTCAGAAGGAAATTTAAACATTTTTGTCTTTAGTTTTCTAATTCATCGCAGTTTAACACTTCATTTTACTGTTTTTACTAGTTTATTACCACAACCCCTCCCCCCCCCCCCAGTTCCCCCCTCCCTATCGATTTCAGTGACAAAAATAATGGATTACAATCGATTGTAATGGATTATAATGGATTTTTTTTTTTTCAAAAATAATCGATTATAATGGCAATATAATCGATTTCGTGGTCTAAATTTTACATGTGTAATGGATTATAATCGATTATTTTTGTCTCGGGAATCCATTATAATTGATTAGAATCTATGGGCGCACGGTGCGGGGGCCCTTTCACCTTTTTTTGCATAAGTAACATCAAGCCCTAGAATATGAACGAATTTGTTGACACAGGAACGAGAATGTTTATAAGTCTTGTTAATAATTTGCAAATGTCCAATAAAGGTCTACGCGCGGTAATTTCTGTGTGAATATTCAAAAAATCGATCAGTAAGAGAGCATTTGTTGACGTCTTACATATCGAAAAACAAGTTGACGAAAACCTCGGAAAATCAATCCTTCAAACAGAAACGTTTCAATGTTAGAAAAAATTAAGCTCCGTGACATACACACTGACTATCCAATAACAACGTACTAGAGGAGTTTTTGCTTGTGCCAAAATATTGTAAATGAAGAATCAGCCAAACATGATGCAGATACTCAAGGACCAATCGATCAAAAACAAAGAACTCAAAAATCACCTTTATGGACCGTTGTGAAGGATCAATCCACTTGTAATTGGATCAAAAAATTTAGTAGATCAAAAATATGAATTAGAAAAAAAAACTTGATAAGTTCAAGGCTATAACAGTTGAGCTTAAATGCTAATATTACGACAAATAAATTTGACGAAGAAAAACATTTCAAATCCATAATCTATTCTAGAACTCATAGATAAGTCTAAACCAGTGCATATGGAGGCAGGGGGAGTTTTGATACTACAAGAGTCATATGCCAAAATTAAGGCAGGTACGTTTTATAACTACTCATTAGCAAACGACGAGGTTTGAAAGACCATTTGTAGGACAAATTTTGAGATCTCAATATTGGGGAACCTTTAGCTATTAACCGATATGTAGGGGGAGTTTTGATACTCCAAGAGCCATATGCCAGAATTAAGGCAGATACGTTTTATAACTACTCATTAGCAAACGACGAGGTTTGAAAGACCATTTTTAGGAGAAATTTTGAGATCTCAATATTGGGGAACCTTTGGCTATTAACCGATATGCAAAAAACAGACCCTAACCTAATGTAGGCTTATTTATACAAAAACTGTTTTCGACAGAATCTAAAGGGTCGGGAACCAGTTAAAGTAGCAACATTTTAACAAAATTTCAACAAATGGGTATCTAAACAGACCAAAACGTCTGCATGTTCTGTCATTTCATTGAAAGTAGAAAAAAAGTACAAAAAACAAGCAAAGAACAGCAATACGACGAAGAAAACCAATGCATTAGAACCAATAAAGGAAACTACAAAACATCAAAGTACGATTCAGAATCGTCAGGGCAGAAAAGTTTTAAAAGTTTCCTAAATAGAAGACAAACTTTTGAATGGTAAAAATTCTAAAGGATCGGCAGCCTATGGAAGGCTACATGTTTTAGTGAAAGCAACCAACTTTCATTTCAAAATGGTTAAAAGTTTTTTACAATCAGAAGCAAAAAAAAATGGTAAAAGAATTTCTTTGCCAAGATTAGAAATGGTCAACGTAAAAAGCCGCGATTGAAAATTAAAAGGTACGTTAATAATAAACTTTATTTGCTGCATCTTTCTTTGTCAAAAAATGTCTAAATACAACAAAATTTTCAAGAAATTGCTCGTAACGGTAGATTATATATCCAGGTATCTAATGGTGTAACCAATAAAATCGAAAAATTTCATATCAACATCAGCCGCTTTCCAAAAAAAGGTTGGTAAAGAAATTGAGTTTAACGGTTCACTTTCAAATTTCTGTGAAACAACAGTTTCGAATTGTCTGGGGAGAAGTAGTTTTCTTACAGAAAAAAATGATAAGGCAACATAAATTAATAATATAGAAAAAAATTACATTATAAATTGACAATTTTGCACAATTATTAGTTAAACTAGATTGTTCAATAGATCAATTCTTACATTCATGGGTTAACAGAGTAACTGAACTAGCACCAAACAAAGCACCAAAAAGATATTGCCCGTCTGGTTATTTTACGGGAAAAAAATCCGGAAACCTAAGTTGCAAGACGATGATCCTTGATACGAATCGCGGAATGAAAAACTGAACGTGACATGTGTTGAGTCAAATTATCAAAAAATACTCGGTAACAAAATTAAGTTCCAACAATTACTATTCAAGCCATAATTTTTGACTGGCGGACAGAAACCGGTATACCGACGCCTTTACATGTGTTGAAAAAGTAGTTCTCACTCTCAAGTTCATAAGAAAGATAGAAATTAGATAAAAATATATGTACTTATTTTATCATGTGTAATCAACCAAGCCCCATTTTTTGCTTCTTTATCGACAACGGGACAGTGGTCTTGAGACACTGGCTCTTGGAATTGCTAGGGCAGCTCTGCTATTAGCGGAAAATTTCTTCTTTCCTGCAGCAAAAAGAGCCAGTAAAGAGATTCTAATATAAGCACCCCTTGACTTGGTCAAAATGATTACTAGAAAAGAAAACTTCTTAAGTTCCTTTAAAGAACAAAGTTAAAAAAACGAGATGAGGAGGCGCGAGAAAACGGATAGCAGAACAAATTCAAGTTTTTGAAAAGGACTATCATTGAACCAACACAACAAAAACAGTCCCAAAAACATATATTTTGAAAACTTACTGCGTAATATGTCCGTCTGATTTTTTCATTCGTAAAGTAATTTTTTTCAATACCTGCCGAAGCAATTGAAAGTGTTTCTCTGGAAGACCTCATCCACTTGGCAAATCCTTCACCCAAAAACATCGTTCCTCATACTCGCCAGACATATCAACAATAGATCTTGATGTTTTGGGTTCAAAGGCTTGGGTCCAACCTTCAGCCAGTGATTTGATCCATCATTCTCCCATCCGATTGATGTAAAAGCCTGAATTTTTTTACAGAGAACTAAACTAAATTTTGTAGCAAATTTTTCAGGCTGAATGGCGCCAATCCGAGAACCCATACTATTGACGCTGTTTTAGAAACACTCGAACTATTCCAATCATTGTCCTAATCCACTTGCCTCGTTTGTCTCAGATTGAGCGGAGAGAGGATTTCAACTATTTAAGGAAAATTTTCCGTTAAGAGTGGCAGTGAGACAAAAAAACATGGCAAGACTGCCATTAATTTTACTATGATGAAACCTGCTCGAAGCACTTAAATTCGTCCCGATTATTGGAAGCACTGAAATTCGTTCTGTTTGTTAGCCTTGTTTTTTTCTCCAATTGTAAAACCCAATTTGGTATGGACTTTGATCTCATAACTATTCAGGAGGCGACTCTAATCAATCTAATTGAATTTCATCGCCCAATTTTTTGTACACCGAAAATGACAAACTAAACTAATTCAGTAGAGTTAAAGTTAGGGAGATCAATCATTTACCTTCTACTTCCGATGAGTAAAGCTTCAAAAACACTAATGATATTGGTAAATAAAATGATAATCACCAAACTTACAATTTATTCAACAGATGCAGGCATCTTAAATGTTGATTCAAAGACGCATACCCAGACAATATTTTCATGACTGACTTAGAACAAGATATACTTCCACGATTATGAATTATGTGCCATCTTAACCAAGAAACTATTAGCTTCTTGCTGCTACCCTGAACTTTTGAAAACCATTCATTTATAGATGATGGTCAAATTTTTAAGCCTAGACCGACTCAATTGTGTAAATCAGTACTATGTGACATGATATGGAACTTCGCATACCATTTGATGTAATTTTAAGTTTATGATTTTGTTTTCCATTGATATTAGGATTTATAAAATTCTAAAAAAGTTCGATTGATTGTGTTCTAGAAACAGAAAACGATACCACAAATTTTTGTTATCTGATTCCCTAAGGTTCAAAAAAATTACCGTTTGTTTTTAGCAGGCAATAGTATGATTGCCTCCCGTTAGTGTAGTTACAAATAACTGTAGAAAAAAAAACAATTATAGAGTTTCTTTTCAAACTATTTGTGACAACATGAAAGGATTTGAGTGAGTTTCTAAACAATCATACCCCTCTATGATTCTCAAAAAAAACTTCAAAAGAATTCGCAATAGCAGCTATACACAAGTTTGAGTCTCATCAAAAAGAATTCAGCAATTTTTTTTTTTGCAAATTTGTTCAATTTGTTTTCGGCGTTTTTAACTAATTCGTATGATTTGCTTTTAAAAATCAGTTTTTGCTTTTAAAAATCTTTTTAAAAAATCAAACTATTTCATAATCGTGTTTAAACTCTGATAAGAAAAATTTTGAAACAAAAATTCGCAAAATTGTACAAGCACAAGATCACGATTGTTCGAATTTTTGCGCCCATCTAAGTGTATATGTCAGAAAAAAAAATTAATTTTAGAGCCAAATAGTAGCCAAATAGTGCGCTACTCAGATTTAAAGGGCCTCAAAAGAAGACCTCATATGAATTCTCAAAATACCTCAAATGGATATGGGATAGTTTTTACATGAGATACAAGGCATCCAACCAATCCTTTTACCTGAAATTTATTTTTGACTGCGTTGATTTATTTTTCGGTCGCCTTTGATTTATTTTCTCAAGTCTGATCTCTGATCGGTTTACCACGTGTATGTTCTATGACATTTCCTATTTTCCTCAAGCCAAAAAAAATGAACACTCTGATAATGGCTACAATTTTAAAATAAATAACAGAACAAATTACTCGGTTGCTTTGTAGGTAGCAGAACAGCTTGCGAACCAAATAAAGGTAGAAACGTTTTGAGCTTCGATTTGTACATTTTCACACAAATTTTCACTGATATTTTGGTTTTTTTCATGTATGTAGTCATTATATTTTTTTTTGGTTTCTATAGAAAATGATTTTATAAGACAGTTGAAGCGTCGGATAGTCTGCTAGGAAAATAGTTAATGTTTTATTTTGGTTTGTGAGCTTTTTGAAAGGTTATAGTTTTCGTAAAATTAACTCACATTTACTGCTATCAAAATCGACGATGTTTTGATGTTTGGATATTTTCGAAAAACCTGGCTCGGTGAATTGTTTGGTAACTTCTTCGTTATGCTTTCAGAAACAGCTCGCTCACCCATAATGACACTACTTGGCTGAATTTCAAATTGATTGACTTAAAAACGCACACAAGTTAGTCCACTTTTTCGACTATTTTTTTACTTCATTATTTGAGATTAGTAAATATCAAATAGTAAAGCTTTTTGCTGGAAAAAGTTGATAGAGTTTCATAAATTGCGAAATAACCATTATATAGCTATTTTGCAAAAAAAAAAAACGTTAAACATTTTTGTTGCGAATTACAAGGATTTTTTTTTAAATCATATAAAACTTCCTAACTTTTCTGTTAGAACAATAGTTATCAGATTATTAAAAAAAAAAATTGGATTCCAAATAGAGTCCATTATCCTAGTATTTAAAAACTTTTGAGCCTTTTTTAGTTCGCCCTGTTACAATTGATTTTGATTTGCTACATATTTTTTTTCATTAAAACACCTACAGACATTGTAAACTTGCAAATTATTTTTGACGTTGTCCATAGCTGTGTGAAAAGATTTTTGAATAATTCGCCTTCTTAATCTCTTATTCAAACGTTTGTTTCCTGAAATCTTAAAAAAATTATAGAGCTGATTTATTGTCATCGATAAAACCAATAGTAATTTTTCATAATAATTTGAATGCCATCTAATTGTGAAAGAGACTAATTTTCAAAATAATCTTGCGAATCAATTTGTGAATCTTTCTGCAGAGGCAACTGATTTGAAATTCAAATGTATCGAGTATTACCATTGATTAAAATTTAATTATGACATATCACAAGGCTGTCAACTTGCAAAGATAAAGTTTTTTGAAGAATAATTGGTTTTGTCCGAAAATCACGGCACGGCTGATTTTTTTTGCAATTTTTGTTTCAGATGTCCTCATATACAAAGCAGCCAACTCATATATGCATAAGAATCGCTTCTCCGTGTTGCTGAAGAAATATATGCTTACGGGTGGAACCTCCTTTCTAAGAACCTAAACTGTTGTGGTTTGTTGAACATTTGTATTTTCGTAGCGTTGCTTGTCATCAGACCAGGGTGTTTGATTGTTGTTTTTAACTCTTTCATCATAAAAAATTTTTCCAAAGCAGCTCAAAGAATCACTAGCCCGAGACTTGAAAATCCTTAGAAAAATTGTTTAATTTTTTGAAAGCAAAATTTAAAGTTTTTTCTTTAAATCAAATAGCTACTGTTCTTACTAACAAAATCTGTTTTGTCAGGGAATTGGAATAAATTGCTATGGATTAAAAATTAGTTTTACTGCAAAACAACAACTGTATATTGAATGCATTCGTCCACACGATTTCCGTTTTTGCAATTTTTTTCTGACGATTTGCTTTTTCCCGCCCAAGATTTTGTTTATCGACTAATCAATAAAAAATGAACGTTACTCTGGTTTTAAGTATTTTAAATTGCTGTAATGGAAGATTTGAAAACTTTTATTTTTTATTCAAGACTATTATGCTCACCATCAAATTGAAGTATTTTTGCCACATATGCTTATCATCAGCTTTCGACATTAAACCTAGTGCTTTCGATGGTTTTCTACCACTCGCTTCTCAAAGTGATCTTGTAACCTCGAGTGCTAAATCTATTAGAAATCAACGCTATTGAGCCATTAACGATCAAATTGATGTTTTGAGGTTTGACAGCGCTTTGGTCAGTACTGGCGAAAACCGTGGAAAACGAATTTTTGTCAACCTCTGTGGATTTTCTCCTTATCACAAATTTATGAAAGTCAGTCTATTTAAATTTCTGAGCTTTAACTTACTATATGAGTCCACTGAACTAGGCTTACAATCAAGCTGTCATTCATTTTGCCAAAATAGTTCTTTTTTTAATGTTGCTTATGAAAAATGGTGTTTTCGATAATATGTTTGCCCTCGATTCTCAAAAATCTATCGTGTTCTGGTAATTCAAGTCTGTGAAATTACAGCGATAAAAGCCTTGAACGAAACACTCAAACTTTGTGTTTTTGCTGTATGAGACAATTTTTTTCTGACGATCTTTTACCATTTTCACTGATTGTGTAGGATAGTCTAACTCAATAAATAACCTGAAAGTTTTTTCAAATATCCATTACAAAAATGCTAATAACCAGAGTGAAAAATAGAGAAGCGGTATAATTATTAGACTGTTGGCGTAAACACTTTTTACTAATGTGAGTATTTTGTAATAGCAAATTGTTTATATTATAACAGAAGCCTTCAAAGTCCAGAATAAATAAACAATAAATAAAAAACAGGCAAGTAAAAAAACTTCCTCTTGCAAATTTTAAGAAACAAAAAAGCAGTCCTGACAACAATTTAAACAAGCCTTTGTTACAGTTCAGGATAATATATACTCACTACAGTTTTAAATTTCAGATTCTTTTGAAAATGGGTTTCTGAAAGTAGAAAGAGGGGACCATAACGGCATTGGGTTGTTTGTTCGCCTGGGTTCTTCACAGTGAAGAGGCAGGAAGAGTAGATGCGATGAACGCCAAGAATATTCTGTTCTAGGTAGCATAACAACTGAATAAATCTTCTTTACTAATGAATTAGATACTCATGTCATGGGATCTAGGAGCCTCGAAAAAGGATAGTTCGAACAACAAAAAACAGAAACAACTGAACTTCACCATTAACTGTGGTTCTGTTAGGCATTTAAACTGTGAAATTTTGCTGCATCAAAACGCACTATCAAAAAAAATTGATGACCCCGTAAGTTTAAAGTTTCTCTAATACTTTTCTTACCCAAAATCTCTCGAAGTGGAACTTTCTTTACTATTGATTGGTTGTTTTTTACCCTGAAATGCCCATTTCTAACCATATTTGGTCATCATTTAAAACCTTGTATACACGATGGTCCGTATACAAAATTTGTTTTACTGTGTTAAAGAAAACCATAAAAGACCCCTAGTTTTTCAAAAATCAATGGACAATTGTTATTGGACGAGTGAATTTTCCCTTATTTAGATTGGGTTTTTCTCAGAAAAAAAGCTTTTAATTTTAATAGATAAAAAAGTTTTTATCATACAACTTTAAACAATTCAGTTCGTCCAAAAAATTGTACAAAATTTTTACAATAAGCCTTTTTTTGTATTTGAAAATTGCATGATAACCACTTTTCCATAAATGATAGTTGTTTGATGAATTTTTCCATGAATGGAAATTGTATGACAAGAATTGTAATATTTAATGTTTTTATTGGGCTTTCCTTCCATTTTCCTCGTAAAAAGAGTTATTTATTGTCACGATTTTTGAAAAGAAAGCAGATAATTTATGCTTGGGTTATTGTTATTTTTTAAGTGAATTTTCGACATTTCTATCAAATTTTTAATGCGCCATTTGAAAGATAATTTTTTTGCTTTGATTTTTTACAAAAGTTTAGGCAGGCTTGAAAATTGCTAATTTGACCAATTTGGGATACTTAACGCGCAATATATTGCATTCTTATAATGAGTATGCGGCGGATTTCTTCGTCCCAATATAAATTGAGGCAAGTCATTTGGTCGTGTTATTAGGTTACAAAACGCTGAATATGTAGTTTAAATTCGCTTGATGGGGATACATTTCGAAACAATTAAACGATTTTTTTTTAATTTTTTCGTCGATTTTTCAATTAAAATTTTTTTTTAAATAAAGCGCTGTGAGAACTATCAAGGCTTCGCCAGCTGTCATAGGAGCAATCGCGTTGTCGCATTGAATAGCTTTTATGTTCAAAAATCAAAAACTGTTTGTATTATCCTATTAAGATAGCATACCAGTTTCAATGACAATCAAACTTTTGAAAGAAAAGCTGCACAAACAATTTGATAAATTTCTGTAGCTCTGTTCAAAAAATTTTTTTCTTTCAAGACAACAATAATGTTTTCCAATTTAGAAAACGAGCATGGAAACCAGGCGCGTATCTAGAAATTTCTCGAGGGAAGGGATTTTTAAAAAAATTTTGAAAAATTTTTCAAACTTTTTTTTCGGTCGACCAAGTTGATTTTCTGAGCTCACTAAAACCACTTTAAAGACACTACCGTAATTTGAGCAAATTTTCTGCGCCGCATGCAAATTTTTGAAAAAATGTCAAAAAAGGCGTTTTTAGGAACTTTTTGGAATGTTTCGAACAAAACAATCCCCCCTCAAAGTTAGTATAGATTGATGCCGAATGCGCCTTTAGAAAAATTTTAAGGTCAGACAGCCAAAAATGGATATCTCAAAATAGTACAAAGGGGGGACCCTTTGGGTCGGTAGGGGGTCAAATCCCTGAGGGAAGTATGTATGTATGTATGTATGTATGTATGTATGTATGTATGTATGTATGTATGTATGTATGTATGTATGTATGCATGTATGTATGTATGTTTGTATGTATGCATGTATGTATGTATGTTTATATGTATGTATGTATGTATGTTTTTATTTATGTATGTAGTTCGTATGTATGTTTGTATGTATGTGTGTATGTGTGTATGTATGTTTGTATCTATGTATATATGTATGTATGTATGTAAGTATGTATGTATGTATGTATGTATGTATGTATGGATTTATGTATGTATGTATATATGTAAGTATGTATGTATGTATGTCTGTATGTATGTATGTATGTATGTATGTATGTATGTATGTATGTATGTATGTATGTAAGTATGTATGTATTTATCAACGGAAAAATGGTTGTATGTATTTTTAACGGGTCGGTAGGGGGTCGAATCCCTGAGGGAAGGGGCGTCCCCCGCCTCTTCCGCTTAAATCTGCTACCAATGGAAATGCCACGGAGTTAGATTTTACCTAAGAAATGGGTGGATTTAAGGTATTTATTGTAGTCAACTGTATTGAGTTTCTTAGCTTTCATCAAGCATCAAAACAATTTTTTCGCCCCATTTTTTTGTGCAGCACATTATATCTTTTCCATTGAAACTGACAAAAATAATGGATTTTGGTAGTTTTGTAAGGTCTTGAAAAAATAAATTTGGAAGGTCTTGAAAATTTTTTTTTGGCGCAAAACCTCACTCACGCAATCAGTAAAACTATACACTGAGGTCGAAAAAAAAAGAAGTTTAGTTCACCAATATGGATATGGAATAACATTATCGTAACGCAGACCTTTCTGTGCAATGAGCGAGTCAGATTGATGAGATGATCCAATCTTAGTCCATTTTCCTGATATCTTCTCCTTTCCCACTACGCCATCGAATCCTCTTCTAATGATGAGACTTGTTTTACTATCGACTTTTGTATAATATCTTCCCATTTTGCCTATCTTTTTGTAGAACGAAATAGCGCTGCAGTTTGGTTGATGTTTTGAATGACTAAACCCAATTAGTTTTTGAACGGGAGCGTTATAATCAGTAACAAAGTAATTCAAAAAATGTAGTAAAATATTGGAATTTTTTCGAAATGTTTTTAGAGTTTCCTATCGCTATTTTTTAGTCTTTTCAATGAGTGCTGCAATTCCCTGGCTAATTTAGGAGGATCAATTGAAATGGAGATGAAAGAACAGTTCACGGGGAGATACTAGATAACTTTGTCCATCATGATTATTCGAGAGCTTTAGAGAAGTAGTCATTCCAGGGTCGACAAAAATATTCATTATGAACTTCAAATTAATGGAAAAAGTTATTATTTTAAGATTTCTTAGAAAAAAAATTGTGCAAAAGAGCAGGAGCAGAAAAACGTCAAGAAAAGTAAAAAAGAATGAAAACAGCCCTTAAACTTTGCTTTTCAGTCTATTTATGAATTATGATAGCAATCAATTACTTTGTTATTAAATGAGTTTTCAAATTGATTTTTCATCTAACAGCTTTCCAGCACAAAAACCTCAAGAAAAGTAGAAAAAAATCAAAAATGTTACAAGAATAAGGGAAAATAGAACAAATATCCCACATTAAAGAAATAAACCAATCCGGTTTTCAAGCCAATTTTTTCTCATCCTACTCTCAGAAAAACGCTATTTTCAACACGAAAAAAAATACATATTTTTATAACGTGATCAGAAAACTCTATAACTGTTGAACCGGAACCGACTAGCTTTGTTACCTTTATGGTACTTTTGTGTATTTAAGGTCCTGCTATTACCGCATAGTCAGCATTGTTTTCATTTTGACCAGTTAAACTAGGAAGGTTTTTGTCTTTGTTTGTGCTTCAGTTTTTGGTAATTTTTTATTTCCAAGCAAACTCATGTTTCACAAGTCAATTGATGTATCAAACTACAGCTGTCTTAGTCGTAAATTGAACGATTTAAAGTCAATCGTCTAAGGATTCTCAGATCTCATCAAACATCAATACAGAAAAATAAACTGATGCTTATTATTATGACTACCGTGGTCGACAGTTGTTCTGTACTTTCTCAGCTATTGCTTATCATTGTTCTATAAAGCTTTTTGTTCAAAAATTGCTTTTTTTTAAAATGATTTTGAGCCCCAGATAGCTTTTGCTCATTCGCTTAGCAGTAAAACTTAAATCGAATCAAATTGTTTTAAACTAATGGAGTAATTCCATTTTTTACATTTTAATTTGTTTGTAAAAATATTTTTGATTAATATATTTCACTATGTTACAGCTTGAAATAGAAAATTAACGGCAAACTGTTAGCTTTATTCTTTTTTGAAATAATTTTGAGTTGCACGTAATGTTTAGTTCGATAAAAAAGTTTATTATTCTTCTTTTGTTTGTGCAAAATGATTTAACACGTGATTGAGTTTCTACATATTGTGTTATAGATATTTTCTCTGGTTTCTCTTTGTTCAATCAGGCAACACGGATCATTTTAATTTCACTCGAAGAGAGCATTATCCAATCACCACCATTTTTATATGACATTTGCTGAAAGTTCAAGGTCTCTGAAGTGGTCCTGTTTGCCGTCAATTTGACCCAGCTACATTGCATATTCCACCAACCCCCTCCTCCTCCGTGGACATTGGCACAGTTTATATTTGAAAGGTCTCGGTCTCTGTCATGAGTTGAGAAGGGCATTCCGTTGTTCTGGTCGAATCCTTTTTCTGTAACACTGGTGTTCACCATGTTGTCACTTATAGCCACCATTGTGCCAAATGATAGGTAATAAAAGGGAACAGTATGGACCTTGAAGTCTAAAACAAACAAGAAGTTTGTCCTTCTGCACCGAGATTAGATTGCTTTACCCAGAAACTCCCAGATAACTCTTGATGTCTAAAACTAAAATTTTCTCTGGTTTCTAAGATTAAGATTAAATGGGAGCAATATGTCATTGTAAATCAATTGAATGAGAAAGAAACGATGTTTCATTCGAAAAATTTCTGACTGCCTGACTGCGTGTATACACATTTTTTTGGAAATGCTATGATTTTTTTGAGTTTTAAAAATGGCAGTTTGTTGTAAGAAATAGTCTCATTTCTATAAATATCGACAAGAAGCGATGACGGAGAATTGAATACGCGTAGATTGCTTTACCCAAAAACTCCCAGATAACTCTTGATGTCTAAGACTAAAATTTTCTCTGGTTTCTAAGATTAAGATTAAATGGGAGCAAAATGTCATTGTAATGTTTCAATGACATAAGATTTCTTAGAAAATCTTATGTCGATAAAAAATTTAAAAAAATCATCTAAGGATTCTCAGATCTCATCAAACATCAATACAGAAAAATAAACTGATGCTTAGAAAACATAAGCATTGTTTAGTTCGATAAAAAAGTTTATTATTCTTCTTTTGTTTGTGCGAAATGATTTAACACGTGATTGAGTTTCTACATATTGTGTTATAGATATTTTCTCTGGTTTCTCTTTGTTCAATCAGGCAACACGGATCATTTTAATTTCACTCGAAGAGAGCATTATCCAATCACCACCATTTTTATATGACATTTGCTGAAAGTTCAAGGTCTCTGAAGTGGTCCTGTTTGCCGTCAATTTGACCCAGCTACATTGCATATTCCACCAACCCCCTCCTCCTCCGTGGACATTGGCACAGTTTATATTTGAAAGGTGTCGGTCTCTGTCATGAGTTGAGAAGGGCATTCCGTTGTTATGATCGAATCCTTTTTCTGTAACACTGGTGTTCACCATGTTGTCACTTTTAGCCACTATTGTGCCAAATGATAGGTAATAAAAAGGAACAGTATGGACCTTGAAGTCTAAAACAAACAAGAAGTTTGTCCTTCTGCCACCGAGATTAGATTACTTTACCCAGAAACTCCCAGATAACTCTTGATGTCTAAAACTAAAATTTTCTCTGGTTTCTAAGAATAAGATTAAATGGGAGCAATATGTCATTGTAAATCAATTGAATGAGAAAGAAACGATGTTTCACTCGAAAAAATTCTGACTGCCTGACTGCGTGTATACACATTTTTTTGGAAATGCTATGATTTTTTTGAGTTTTAAAAATGGCAGTTTGTTGTAAGAAATAGTCTCATTTCTATAAATATCGACAAGAAGCGATGACGGAGAATTGAATACGCGTAGATTGCTTTACCCAGAAACTCCCAGATAACTCTTGATGTCTAAGACTAAAATGTTCTGACTCCCTGACTGGGAGTATACACATTTTTTTTGGAAATGCTATGATTTTTTTTGAAGGACAACGATTCAGAATGTCTAAAAATTTAGCGGTTATTTGAATCTGACTTTTCTGACTGCCTGACTGTGTGACTGTGTGTATACTGACTGCCTGACTGCCTGACTGTGTGTATACACATTTTTTTTGGAAATGCTATGATTTTTTTTGAAGGACAACGATTCAGAATGTCTAAAAATTTAGCGGTTATTTGAATCTGACTTTTTTCATTCTACCTGCCCATTCTGCCCACAACAGTTCATTGTCTGAGAATTGGTGCATTGAAATTCGAACATTCCATTTTCCAATCTGTGTCAATATAAGCATCTTCTGTAGCCCAAGCCACAAATCCCCTGCTCCACAGATATCTCCAAAACCTGCCTCATATGCCTCAAATCCGCGATTGAACATAATATTGTCGCCAAATCGTTCCCGCCTCAGTAGAACTATCTCCACTCCCACATATTTTCCTCTTAGATCCAGAAATGATGCACCATTCAGACACTAAAGTTGCGGCTTTTTTCAAACCATTTAAATTGAAAAAAGCCGTCAAGCCTTATACATTGTTTCTATTCAGAGGATACTATTCAAAATTTTGAAGTGTTCTATGTGATCACAATCGTCAACTTGTAAAATTGAAATCTCACTCCCAGCCGCAGATCGTTTTCTCAAAGAATCATCCAAAACAGTTTGGATATCGAAAAAAAAAGTTGATACTTCTGCTGGTTTGTAGCTAATTTCTACTTTTTTTCCATAACAAATTCGTTTGAAAGACTACAAGTTATTTCGGAGTCATTTTTTTGCAATAAATCTCTTATAAAAAAGCTAAAAAAAAACTACGGTAATTATTATTTTTTTGAATTTGAATTCTGCTGAACAAATTGTCTCTCAGCCGGCTACGCGTATTCAATTCTCCGTCATCGCTTCTTGTCCATATTTGTAGAAATGAGACTATTTCTTACAACAAACTGCCATTTTTAAAACAAAAAGATTAGTGAATTTGTTCTCATGTCTGGTAAAAGTTAATTTTGTTTCCAGAAAACTACAAACTCTTGTTTATCCGTCATTTTGACGTTTTTGAGTAACTTAACGCATAAAGTTTTCATTTTCGAAAAACGACAAACCGTTATTTTCAGACGGTTGATATCAAAAAAATGAGTTTCGATTGATCTCAACTCGAAACTTTTTGTGCTTGATCTCAATGCGAAATTTTTTGTTTTACGCTTTCACTGTAAATTATTAAGTCTTCAAAATTTTGAATGCGCAGTTCATTTAGGCTCCAAGCTCTTTTAGGATTTACTCAGCACAGCCGCATGAAATTATGCAGATTCTGGGTTTGATCAAAAAATAAGTTGATACAAAAAATACAAGATAGAACAAAAACTCACCGAAAGTTCTTCCAAGCTGAAATCCACGCTCTCAATGCTTCTGGAAAAATTTCCTAATTGCGCCTTGATCTCATTTGTTTCATTGGATAATTTAATCGTCAGAAACATAAGAATGACAACAGATACCTAACATTTTAACCATCCGTTTTTAAATTTCTAAACATAAACTAAACTTAAGAAACTAAAGTTAAATAAGAATTGAGGTATAAAGATTATTTGAAAAAAAAGCCTTTTACTTTAAAATGTGTCATTAAATTTTTAAAGAAAAATAGTTTCTTAGCTTTGGTTTTAGTATATAAGTGTCTTCGTCAAGTATCAATTTTTCGCAAGTTTCAGATCCAAAACTTCAATAAATAAAGTCGTTTTTTGGTTTTAAAATTCAGGATAAAATCAGGGTTTTCTGTGCAAATTTGGATCAAAAAACTGACCCTTTTAAACTATTTTTTTTTTAAATAATACTGAAAATGCAATCATTTTCAACATTTTTTGTGGGTGAAGTAAAACCAAATTTAAATAAACTTGTTATTGAAATAAATTTTTGGTTTTGCTAGCTTTGTCCGCTTCTAGTGATGTAACACTCTCAGTATGAATGCAGTTTTGCCTTAAGATCAATTCAATAAAGAGAACTTAAAACGATCAAAAGAAGTCCAGAATAATGAAACTATCTTTGGTGACTAATTGCTGACTTCTGGAAAAAGATAAGCCCACGCATTTTAAAAAAATGAGATTTAAGAACTTCAAATTTTAACATACTGAGTAGAAGTAGCATAATTTGGTAATGCTAATCGTAATTTCACATATGACGAATTAATTTTTATCACCTCTGCTCAATTCCTTAAGTATTCGCAAGGTTTGAGATTCTACTCACTGCCAGAATTACAACACCTAACAGCAGTACGACCATCATAATCATCTCACATCCCACATGCCAATTCTTTTGATGTATTTGTTTGTTCTCTGTTTTTTTTTGAGGTTGTCGTAAATATTTGCAGTCTCCTCGTAGATATTGCCCTCTCTTTTACATCTAAAAATCTGCTGGTTTTCATTGACGTATGATCTTAATTCAGAATCACCAAATTGGACTTCAAAATCACCAGTCGATGTATTAAGAGAAGCCATTTTCTAAAGTTTCTTTTTCGAAAAGTCGCGTGATGTTGAAAAGAAATGCTAAGCGTATGAACTGTACACGTGGTTTGTTTATGAGCAGCGACTAATATCAAGAACTTTGGACTAGCGCAGTTTTTATTTTGAGCTGTGTGAAACTGGTTAGCAACTGTCTTATACATTCACATGAGATTTGATTCTAAGATATTAAGTTATATGTGACGCAAACATTTTCATATTTCTAAAAAACTATTTTTTATCTTTAGCTGGCTTTATGATCTGATTTTTTGGCGTTTTTCTTATTGTAGAACAAATTTTACGGCAAAACAACTATGTATAAGAGTAGATTGAATCAACAATTTATGGCCAGCTTTCTGCTTTACTTTTGCTCAACTCGTTACAACTTGTTTGCTCGCTTTTTCTAAACAATGCTATTTGATTACTTTTTTTTTCTTAAAAAAATAGAAATATTTTTGCTGAAGAATTATTTGATTATGCGCAAAAAAAAACGAAATCAAAGTTGAAGCCGACTCTTGAAAAAAATTATCAAAACAAAATTTTCGCTCTTTGCATATTTGGTCTTCATAATCAACCTCTTAAGACCAACCGTAAACCCGCAAAAACAATCATCTGAGGTGATGAAAGGAAAAACAGCCACCAGTCACCAGTCAACTTGCGAACAAGTCATCATCATCTGTCCGAAATTTTTTTCAGAAGTGAATTTTAGATCTTTTTGAGATGGGATTTGTTTGCTATCTCACAGAGTGTTTCGGATAGAGTACACCGCCTGTTATTTGTTGCCACGCTAATTGTTTTGACTGGCTGGGTTCGTGCAACTACTTATCCAATACTGGTTATATACTAAATTAAACTTATTAGGTCATTGTAGATCCTTTAGAAAAGCTGAAGACTGACTAGAGTTGACGATCAATCTCAAAGAATTGGTTTTTCGAGGAATATTAGAAGGGTTACTTACAAAAATTGAGTAGTTGATAACGAAAATTTTTAATCTTATTTAAACCGAGAAGCGAATCGGAACATTTTGAACCCATCCTCTACTAAAAGTTGTGAGGTTGTAAAGTTTGTTTTTTTTTTCATTTCGAACAATAATTGTTGGTTTTAGTTCCTTTTCAATTCAGTTTTGACACGTGTTACATACTTCTATAGAATGGCACCATCTCGTGACTTCGAGTTCTACAGTCACTGGACATAAAAAACGCACTTTTAAAATTTTCAAGCGATGAATTGAACTATTTTTTTTCAAATGTTTATTCCGTTTTCTCGACAACTAAAAAAGATTACCGGTTGAAAATTTTAAATAAGACGGATGAAACTCTTTTTAGACAATAGCCGAATAAAAAACCTAAATAATTGTTTTTACAGCGCTGTTTGGCCACTTGATAAAAATGTGACAAAGAACTGTTTGTAGTGCCGAAAATTAACCATAAACATCACAAGCAGCTTCAAAAGTTGTGCCTAAAAGTATTGTTTGGGAAACTAATGATACCATTTAGGTCAAATCTTAAATAGGTTGATTGTGTGCTCAGATTTAAGTTTAGATTAATTGATCGTTATCAATTTTTTTTAGCTCAGAAGAACAAATTTTTGGGTAGAAATCATGTGTGCTGTTCTGGTATTTGTCATTAATTGACCTGATAAACAACAGCTGCTGTTAGTTTCTGGATGTTTCTTCCATTACTGCCTCGTTAGTGGAAAATTCTGAAGCTTAGGTACCAGAAATGAAGTTATTTCCACATACTTAACAATTAAACCTTCGAAACTTTAAAACATTTAGTGGAAAACTTTTTTTTGTCTGATATATGCTACTGTTATGCCAGAAAAATTTTTCAAGTTAAAAAAAAACAAGCGGACGGGAGAAGAAACGTTGGTCATTTATCTATTCAGTTTTGTTGCCCTGTGTGGGAGGTTTATAACAATTTGGTTGATTGAGATTTTGTCAAATGGCAAATGTGACCATTATCCACAAAAATTTTTGTTATCCATTATCCAGCAGTAGTTTTTGGATTTTGAGCAAAAGGGAAAACGTGTTCAATTGAATTACTTAACAACTGATTAGTTTTAGAAGAATACTTTTTCAATTACTTTCGTTTTAGCGGGCTAATTCTTTTTTTCAGAAAAGCTTTTTCAGAGTTTTCAGAAAAAAATTTTCAAAATGAAAAACCTTTTCACAATAGAAAAAATTCAAAATGCCCGCAAAATTTAATTCAAATCTGAAGCCGGCACTTGAATAAAATTATTCAAACAAAAGTTTAGTTCTTTGCCACCTAATTTTTCTCCCATCATCCCCTTTATTTTTTCAGAAAATATATGGTTCAACTGTTATGATTTTTTTTGTAAAATGGTTAGGCCATGAAAAACGTATTTGGTGTTCGACAACAAAATTTTAAGACTAACAGTTACCTCACAAAAATAATCATAAGAGGTGGGCACAGGAGAAACAGCCTATTTGCAAACAATTCACCTTCATTTGCCTTAAACACTTTTGAAGAGTGATGATTTTTGTTTAGTTTTTTATAAGTTCCTTTTTTACAGAATCATAGATCTCTTTTGAGATGGGACTGGTTTGTTAGATAGAAGAGATAAAATTTCAAACAATTGAAATTTTGAAGAAAAAAAACTTTTTTTTACCTGATATATCTTATTGTTATGCGAGAGAAGTTTTGGAAAAGAAATTGTTCTGTTTTATCTGATATATAATATTGTTGAGCTTAAAACTTTTTCAAAAGGAACAAAATAAATACGGATGAGAGAAGAGACCATCGGTCATTTAAATATTTCATTTATTGCCTCGTGCAAGAGGTCTGGAACAATTTGAATAATTTAAATTTTATCAAATAATTTTTTTAACAAATGACAGGTTCTTTTTGACATTATATGAATTAATGATTGTGCAAGGATTCTATGATCACGATAATGTCGGCTATAACCAAGTTGAGCCGTAGTAAACGAAAAAATGATTGATGTAACTGTTGAATTGTTGTCAGTTTCTTAGTTAGAATTAAATTATATACATTTGAATAATGACATGATTATAGAAAACTTTTAAAAAATTTTCACTTTCCTTATCGGAGTTAGTGAAAGTGTCAAAAGAAGTTGACTCGATGATTGTTTTTTTTCGGTTTCAATTTGATGGGAGTTTGAAGGAGTTTAAAAACGGAAAGTGAAGGTGGAAAAATTCATTCAATTTTCCTTCGTAATGAAGGCTTTTGGGCAAGCTCAGATCCCAGGCTCACGTTTTATCGCGTGGTTGTGATTTTGCAATATTCGTGAAATGCGGTGAGTTTAAGCTTACAAAAACAAGTTGAAGCATGATTGTTGTCGTAACCATCGTCCACAAGTTAATAAATCTGAGGGTCTTGAAGATCTATGGTCGGTGTGAGTAAGTATAACCATATATGTTGAGAATGAAGTAGCTGAAAAGGAGCGATGATTGATGAAAAAAATTCGATTATTTTGAAAAATCTAATATAACATATTCAACCGCATTAAATTTACGAATATCCATAGTAACCTTATTTTTCTGAATATCCATTTATGGTAGCAAGGTTTCAAAAATAAGTATGAGATATTAAACGCGCGTCTGATTTTAATAATTTCCTTTCGGATTGTAATTCTATGTTTGTATCATGGGCTGTTGCTGTTTCGATTATGGGCAGTTATGGGAGTATATTACGTGGGAGAATCTTGAAACGTAAACTGATCCCACAGATGTTGAAATTGTCATGAAGTACCTCATTTCAACATCCTCACTTGATGGTTGCAAGGTTTCAAAAATACGTATGAGATGTTCAACGTGCGTCTGATTTTAATAATTTCCCTTCGGATTGTAATTCTATGGTTGTATCATGAGTAGTATAGATATACGACACTGTGAGCTCGGGGGAGGGGCGGGTGATCCTTACAGGGATCATTGGGTATAGATTGTACCTAATGATCCCTATGTAAATATTTATACCTAATGATCCCCAAGAAAAAAATAATTATGCCTAAGGATCCCTATGTATCATTTTTATAGCTAAGGATCCCTATGTAAAATTATTGATCCCTTATGATCCCAATGCATTTTTTTGTACTTAATGATACTTATGTGAAAATTGTGTTGGTTAAAACAAAATCGTTCTGGGATATATTCTTTCTTTTTGCCACCTATGGCTCGGCAAGCTATGTTTTAATCCAGTTGAACTAAAAATGTGCAACGCGTTTTGATGTTGAAGGTCTTTGCGAGATGGTTCTTTCAATGTTTCTACAAACTCTATGGTCTTGATGAAAATAGATATGAAATGCCATAGTTGAATTATACACCCAAAATGTCGATTGAAGGCACCAAAAACTGTTTGGGGTCAATTCCAAAATGGAAACTCTCAAAACCGTTCCAGATAAAAAAGCGTAACGCAGAACCAAAGAGCGGATTTGAAGTAGCCCGTCATTACTTAACTGTGAACAAACGTGGAAAGTAAGTATCATTTAGAACACTGATTTACAACAATATATTTTATTTTTAACTTGAATCCAACACACAACCTTAGAATTTTTGTTTGTTTTGCGTCTCTTTGACTGCGGTGATGAGTCTTCAACTGCTTCGAGGACCAGGTCCCATTCATCGTCCGAAGACAAAGAAGAAGTGACTGCTTTTGGATCAACCGAATCATCGCTTTCAATATTGCTCTCAGCCTTTTCCGTGTTACGAATTCTACCTGGATCTGGAGCTTCATAGCTGGTGATACTTTTTAACAGGTCTCTCAACGATCGGCTCGGTTGAGTATTCAACACAAAGAAGCTAACTTCTGACCCGTAATCCGTATCTTGCGTGAATATTTCTTCTTGGTTCGAGCTCTCCGGATCCCAGTCAACTATCTCATCTTCTTCCTCGAAAAATCTAAGCCAAGCGTCCAAATCTTCATCTTCGTGGTGACTGGTGTTATTAATTTCACTCACGTTCCTTTCGATGTCGTCATCTTCTTCCTGATTGCTATCGGGAAAAATAGAAGCAGTTACGGTTCTATAGCGACCGTATGGCAATGTGGAGATAACATTGCTGAGGATGTATCGCTTGTCATCATAGGTTGACAATGCGATTTTGTTTGCTCGAACAGTGTTCAGATTATGCCTCTCGGAGATGATGCGAGTATTTTTAGCTCGTACAAGGTTTCCAGAGGTGAGAATTTCGATGTATTTTCTAATGACTTAGCAACCGTTGAGTTACCTTACTGATTCCTTGAAGAATCAGAACGGTAATCAAGCACTACAGAATGCTTGCGTGTAGCTGAAAAAAAGTTATGCTCACTTATCATTTTAAATCGTTTTGTAAACTTACTCTTAAAAGTGAAAAAAAAATATGTACGCATCCTTTTCAGAAGATCCCCAACCTCATTCAAAAAGAGCTGAGTCATCAAAAAAACTTTTTTTTTCAATATTTTTTTCCAAAACATTTTTTAAAAATTTTTTTGTTGACAAAAATTATATTAAAAAATTTTTTTTTTACCAAAATTTCTATTCGCCAATTTTTTTTCAAATGAAGATTTTTTTTTTCAAAACTTTTTTCTAAAAATTTTTGTTGACAAAAATTATTTAAAAAAAAGTTTTTTAACCAATTTTTTTGTCAACAAAATTTTTTTAGACAACGTTTTTTCACCCACAGATACACAAAAAAGCTGAGTCATCAAAAAAACTTTTTTTTTCAATTTTTTTTCCAAAACTTTTTTTTTAAATTTTTTGTTGACAAAAATTATTTTAAAAAGTTTTTTTACCAAAATTTTTATTCACCAATTTTTTTTTATATGAAGTTTTTTTTCAAAAAATATTCTTTTTAAAATTTTCTTTTCAAAGTTTTTTTTCAAATATTTTTTTTTCAATTTTTTTTTCAAAACTTTTTTCTGAAAATTTTTTGTTGACAAAAATTATATTTAAGAAAGTTTGTTAACCAAAATTTTTTGTCAACGAATTTTTTTTAGACAACGTTTTTTTCAATTTTTTTTTGTCGAGGTTTTTTTACAAAATTAATTTTTCGAATTTTTTTTTCCAAAACATTTTTTAAAAATTTTTTTGTTGACAAAAATTATATTGAAAAAGTTTTTTTTTACCAAAATTTCTATTCGCCAATTTTTTTTCAAATGAAGATTTTTTTTTTTCAAAACTTTTTTCTAAAAATTTTTGTTGACAAAAATTATTTAAAAAAAAGTTTTTTAACCAATTTTTTTGTCAACAAAAATTTTTTTAGACAACGTTTTTTCACCCACAGATACACAAAAAAGCTGAGTCATCAAAAAAACTTTTTTTTCTTCAATTTTTTTTCCAAAACTTTTTTTTTAAATTTTTTGTTGACAAAAATTATTTTAAAAAGTTTTTTTACAAAAATTTTTATTCACCAATTTTTTTTAAATGAAGTTTTTTTTTCAAAAAATATTCTTTTTAAAATTTTCTTTTTAAAATTTTTTTTCAAATATTTTTTTTTCAATTTTTTTTTTCAAAACTTTTTTCTGAAAATTTTTTGTTGACAAAAATTATATTTAAGAAAGTTTGTTAACCAAAATTTTTTGTCAACGAATTTTTTTTAGACAACGTTTTTTTCAATTTTTTTTTGTCGAGGTTTTTTTAAAAAAATTAATTTTTCGAATTTTTTTTCCAATACTTTCAAAAAAATTTTCGAAATTTTTAAATGAGCGAGAATAAAAAGCACTCTTTGAACAATTTTGAGCCGGTAAAATTGAAGGATTTGTACTTGCTTTGCGAAAGTTTTGAATAAAGATTTGGCTTCAAGGCAAGGAGTTCTGCAATTATATCACGCGAGAATTCGTCTTTAAACTTTAAAAGTGTAAGTTTGTTATCTGCATTGTAAAGGAAGTGGTCCGATGAATAACTGGAGAAGTCGAAGTTGTCCAAAATTTTACGTTTCTCGTACAGTTTCTCCTAAAAAATCGAGTTTTTTTCCGTTTTTATTTCGTACATTAGATTTTTAGTGACTGAGTACAAGAGGTGACAGATGAAATCGGTCTTCATAAACTCGTAGAGAAATTTGTACAACTCAAACTTTGCTAGCTCTAATATACACGCTCCTACAATTAAGGGTACATCCCATCTGATTTTCGTTGGCGCTAATGTCAATGCAGCCATGTCTTCACCAAAAAATTTTGTAGGTTTCAAATTCAAACTTAATTAATTTCGCATTGTTTCTTCAGCATCTCATAAAATCTTGATTTTCATTCACTTTCTTTTTGACTCACACATTTTCCCATAAATTGAATTGATGAATAATTTGTACAGGGCTTCTTCAAACTTGTTTTTTGCCGCGTTACGTTTGTTTGTATTTAGAGTAATATACGGTTCGAGCCACAATTCTTGTTTGAATTTTACGATTGGAAACAGTTTTTTACCGGTAAGGCCAAGCTTCACGTATAGTTTCAGGAGTTTATTATAAATTTTTTAATGAGTCTTATCATGTAAAGTTTGTAGCAGTTTTTTCACTTTAACTATTGCAGGTCCACAGTTTTCATTGTTTTTCATTTGTTCTGAGAGATTTGTTTGGTATCTGCTCAACCAATGTTTTTAAACCACTTCCTTAGTGGGAGCCAGTGAATAGTCATGGTGACTTTCATGCAACAATTGTAAATCAATTTCAACAACACAACCGTAGTCTGAATCGTCAGGAGTTGCTAATATTTCTTCTATTGACGTGGATTTCTCATCTTCGTTTTTATGATTATTTCTTTCATTTCTAACTCCAGTTGTCTTGAAATGGCGTGCTGGCAGTTTCTGAGTTTGCATTACTCCACCGTATAAATTGTTAGCAGAACCATTAAGCCATATGTAGTATCTTTGCTCTCAATTAATGTTTCATTCAATTGCCTGTTGTTTGCAGTGAACTGTCGTTTTTCAAAACTTCATGCAGTTCAACCTCGCATCATTTTTTCAACCATGTATAAATCATCTCGATCCGTCAACAATTCAACATGAGCTTTACATACCCCCTTGAAAGCATCACAAGCTAAATTAGAAGCGTTGAAATGATCAGCACAATCAAGGCCATATGTTTCGTAGCTGATAGAACGAAATTCCTCAAAGACACAGGGTAGGAGCAATGTGTCACATGACAAATAAAGTTCATGATTTTTGCGCGGGCTCTGACAATTAAATCGATTGAAAATTTCCTTTTCTTCAACCAAGTTATCAGCCTTAGTAGCTTTTTTATCTCCGTCCAAACTACTCACCCACTTCTCGAGAGGCAAAAACTCCTTTTCATTAGACTTTTTACGGTCAGTCATGTAATTATAAGGATAGAACCCTTTTCTGCGTATGAGAGATCTACAGGTTTGGCTTAATTTTTGAATGTAATTTTCCAGAATTGTAAAATGGTTGTCAGGCAAGTTGTCAACTAACTTTTGTAGTGATGAGTTTAGAAACTTGAAAGAATCTGTAAAACGAAGATACTCATGAAAGTTTTGTGTGGTTTGAATTTTTCGTGTAATGGTTTTAACAACTACTCCGACAATTAGTGATATACATTTCTCGTCGGTGGATGGAATTACTTGTATTGTACTACGCGAGTCACATTTGTTATGAGCTAGTCATATATGATGCATGTCATAATTCTGCAAATTGTGTTCAACGACTGGAATGTAAATTATGTTTCTTCGCGCTAAATCACACTTGTCGTGGATCCATCCTTGAAATTTTCCCGACGAGTGACAACGAGTTTTCTTCGCTTTCACTAAAGTTTTCTCGACAGACCCAACAGTTTAAAATTTTTTCTTTAAACAGTTGGCAACGATCTCCAAAATAAGGTGGCACTTTCCGTTTATAGATGTAAACATCTCGGGCTAACATATGTAACTCTTTAATAAAGTTTTCTAACCAACTTTCAGAGCTATCAAGACTAAAGGAAAATGGTTCTGAGGACTCATGATCAATAGCAACCATCGAATACCCGGAGAGTTCATATTTTTCTAGAAGGCGAAGAAAAATGTGGGCTGTCCATATAAGTTTTAACGGGATTCGAGAACGATTCGAAGTCAAAATAGTTATTAATAGGTGCATACCAAAGAGCCTAAAAATTTTTAAATTTATATTTGTGGCAACCATTTTTGGCATTATCACTACAGCTGGTTCATGATCTTTACATAATCGCTTGTGTGTTTTATGATCAATTTCATTGTAATTGTAAAACAGTTACGGTACAACTACTTTACATACAGTTACGGTACAATTCTTTACATAATCGCTCGTGTGTTTTATGATCAAATTCATTGTAATTGTAAAACAGTTACGGTACAACTAAAGAAATCGTAGGAGTTTTTGCTTTCAAACTTCACGAACAAATCGGAGCAGGTCCTTCACCAAAACAAAGTGTTGCATTCCCGGTTCATATAACAAAAGCAGATCCATAGTAAAATTATCTGAACTTTCAAACATTGAGACAATCACTGGAATGAGATCTCGTTTTTGATATTGAAACACGTTTACTTGAAAGTTTTTAAGTCGATCGAATTGAGGAATCATGTTTAAGCTCATAGGCATGACGAAATCATCAGATTAATGATGCGTTCCGGGCGTCGTATGGGTGTGTGGATCTGTCTCTTCAAGTTCAGGGTCAGCTAACCTCCCGACAATTAGATCAGGCTTGTATCTAAGAGAATAGGCGTCAGTGTAGCATAATAAAAAGCAATTGTGGTAGCTGTGACTACGAATATTAATCAATTGTTGTGAATTTGCTACTTTTGCAGGGAGAGATATAAACTAAGAGCCTCTGATTGGTAACACTTTTCCGATTTTAATTCAAAGCTCATTTACACGCTGCAAAACCAAGCCGCTACCATGGTCTGAAAAAATCTGGAGCACAGTTCCCATTTTTTTGATCTCTTCGAAAAAATACTTCATCAAACAAACCATTTCCATATAGGGGCGTCGCAATGGAATTAACGAAAATTTCAACGCATTCGGTTTCAAGCTGTTCCATGCTTTGCTCCGAAACAACAGTAGCATTCTTGATTAAAGTAAATTCAGCCGAAAACAGTACTTTGCAGGTTCCATTGCAAGTTCTATCTCATATTAAACTATGAATTTCAATTTTTTTTTCAACGTCATAAATTCATTAAGATCGTGTTCAATGTTTTGGTTTGGAATAGTAAAAGTCATTAAAGTGTTTTTCATGGCTGATTCATGAGCTTCAATTGAAGCTGAAAAGTTATCAATATCGCTTGCCCGTGTGATTGAGCTAGAGGGAATGCTGAATAATGTAAGTTGTCGATCCAAAACAGATAGCCCATGCTCTGATTGCAGGTGATCCTTGAAATTTTCAAATTCACAAAACCAAGCCGACAATACCGACATAAATGGTTAAATCTATGATGATCTGATTCAATATGCTGCTGTTATTTTGATTGCAAAAAAATTAACAAAGCAGTAAAAGCAGTAGCAAGTAAAAACGGGTAATTCTCTTTCAACAGCGTGAAAGTTTCGTTCATGACGAGATCTAATCGTTTTTAACGTAAAAACCTTGGGAGAATACTTACACTTGAAACCCATTTCGCTCTGCAACTAATTAAAAGCGAAGCGGGGAAGGGAATGAATATCAAAAGATTTAAGTTACTGCAGCTAACTTCGATTCCTTTTCCTTTCTCTGTTTGAAATTGAATCACTTTTCCCGCTTAACTTTGAATTTGAACTCTTTTCCCGCCAAAATTTAATTAGAATGAAACTTAAACCAAAATGTTAGAAACCATAACAAAATTTTTTCAATTTTACAATTATGAATGTTTAAAAAACATTTTGGGTGGAACTTTTTTGTTTAAAAAAAGTTAAATACCGTTAGTAAGCAAACTTTTCAAAATAAAAAATTTCGATTAAGTCAAAAACGTTTCAACATGTTAAAATAATTTTTCCCGTCAAATTTTTTTTTGTAGTTGTTTTCCCGCCAAAAACGCAAAAAATCAAACTTGATTTGCGTTCAATTTTTCAAAAAGTTTTAATTGCTTTGAAAATTACAAAACCGAAATCAACCAAAAAAATTTATACTTTTTTATAGGAGATCTTATGAAAATTGTGAAATCGATTAATATTTTTTCTGATAAAATTAGGACCGTGTAACAAAGAATTAGAAAATTGAAATAGGATGAGGTTTTCCAAAAAAAAATGTCTGTATCTCTTCAGTGGATGGTCTGAACATAACCGTGCAAAATATCAAAATACAGCTCCTGACCAGTTATTCAATTTTGTTCAGAAGCCTGAAGACTATAGTTCCTTTATTTTACGAGATAAAATTTTTTCATCATTTTTCCGAGATTTATTTATTTAAATTCTGTTTTGTATTTTGATTGAAGATTTGTCGACCATTCGGTTATAAACTGATTTACTAAGCTCTCTTTTTCCTAGCAATCCAAAAAGTGAAGCATCAAGAGGCAGAGAATTTTAATTTACAAGTTGTTCATACATATAAAACTCAAATGAAAGATATTAAATGTCAATCTGAGTTTCAACTTTAAATCTTTATACGCAATAAAACCAAATTAAAATCAAACAAACGCAATCACTGTTTCAAAGTTAAAAAAGATCTAACTAATCCCTTTTCAAGAGTTATTAGCTTTTGCTTTTTCATTCGTGCAGCGCATAGAGAAGGAGTCGAGTTTTCCATGTGATTACTCACTGTCGCTTCGGGGGTGCGCGATCGAGTTGAAGAACCTGGTTCATCAAGCCATGGTGACACTGTACGAGAAGAAGCAGCTTTCGGAGTAAGTAATCATGTCGACTCAATCTGTTCCATTCACCATAAACGATCAAAAAATTCTATTTCTTTAAAGTATTCTAACGGGTTTTCACTCATCGGAGAATTATCACAATCGTATTCGTACAATTTTTTTTACTGGTTTTGATAAAGTTGAAATATCAACCTGAAGAGCAAGAGGCTCGTCAGGATCCGTATATTTACTAGAATTTGTAAGGTAACTCAAACAATTGATTTTCAGTTCATCGTCATCCCATGACATTTTTAAGGAAATTTTACTGAATGAATGTAAAAAATTTTTGAGAATCATAAAGTGATTTGTACAAGTCCACTCGTCATAATTTAAGCTTTTTTCTTCGTTAATTATTGCAAAAAAATTACCGTAAACAGTTTCTTAAAAAATGGTTCTTTCGTGATTGGCTGGGATAACCGGCAATAAAATAACAAGGCTTTTTTGAAGAAAATTTAGAAGAAAAAGACAAACGTAATGCGGAAAAAAAAGAAACTGAAATGAATTGTGAAAAATCTTTGGGAGATTAAAATAGAGATTGGTTCTTCTAAAATTAGAATCTTTAGGACCTCCTATGTAGTTTTTTATCAGTTTAAAAATGGAGGGCGTGTAAAATATTTATATTTAATTGCGTGGTATTCTATGCTTATCTAATTTTCATTCAAACAAATAGCTTGTATCAAAAATAATGTTTGAACATTATAACTTTTGACACCCATTAAAATTCTTAACAGTCTACATGCACAAAATACTAATCCATTTGAAACAAAAATGCAATCCAATATCTTTGCGATATAAAGTAGATGTGTGCTTATGTTAAAATAGGTACAACGCTTACTTTTGCAGACCTATACAATCAATTCAAACCTTTTCTTTCTTTTCAATTTTAAATGAAGTTACTTTAAAACTTTACTCGTTACAATGAATAAAACGAAAACAAGCACCACAGCAAGTGCAGATAAAGATTTTGGTGATTGCTATTCCGATATTTCGGAAAACAGTAAGAGATTAGTGCGTGCTACATTGAAAACTTATGACCAAACTGGAACTTATGTATTCCTGAAAGTTTTCAAAAAAGCAACTGAAGGCGCTGAATTTGAATGTGTACAACGACTTTCCTTTTAAAAATTATGCTTTTGGAAGCTAATTCAAACCTCAATTTTGCCCTTTTACAATTGAGAATGAAAAAAAATCACAATACCATATATTGATTCAAGTAGATTCAGAGGAACAATTAAACGAGTTTTTTCCTTCCCAAAATTGTTTCAGTGTTCCTTGTCTTTTCGCTTGCTTCAATTACTTAGTTTTTTCTGCTAAAGATGTCAAAGGAAAAGGCGAGTTGTTTGACAAGCTTAAACTAGCTCTTACTTTTTCAGCACAACTTGTTGCAGCCAATCTCGATTTGTTAGATTTCGCTGCAATCAAAAAACGTTTACCCAATTTATTGCTTTCTGCAACATCATCGAACAAACAAACTTCAACAAATCAAAACGTTTGCAAGAAATCTCCGGCCGTTGGGCGATAGAATAGAATTGATAATACAGTTACGCAGTATCCAGATAAATCACAGTATGCAGAAAAATCAGTCAAGTTTCAGTATTTTTTAGCCGCTTGTTTGTATTTGGATGCTGATTTTATTTGAATTTTGTTTCAAAAAACAGACCATATGGTGGTTTAATTGAATAGAAATTTCGTCGCTCAACAAATACTTCAATTCAAATTTCTTGGAATACATGCTATTTTGCATGGCGCAGCAGGATACTTGCAAGAAAAAAATCATACTGGTCCTGGGTACACATATGTTTTGCCTTGTCCAATAGAAAACTATTACTTGAGTCACGTGACAGGTATTGCGTTTTGCTTATTTTCTAAAGCATTCGAAGCAAAGTTATTTAGATGGTTGAAATGTTGGATGAAAGTCATGTTAGCCCAAAGAAAGAAAACTAAAAATTTGTTTTTCAACCATCCCATTATTTTAGATATTGAAGGATTTAAATGTGGCAAGAAACCTTTAATCAGAAAAGGACTTTCCGTTTGCTCTGCTAAAACAATTGATACAATTCATTTTCTTCCACCAGTTCAATTCATTAATTTATCAAAAGAAGAGAAAAAAGCTTACATTTGGGTATCTAAATTTCTGCACGGGTTTCATTGGGACGAAGGTGGATACCCTTACTAATACCTTGATCAAATTTGTGGCAGCGTTTGTTTGAGGAACCCAAGTTCCCATTTTTTGCTAAAGGGGCCCAAAAATCTTTCTTATTAGCTGAATACTTGAAATTACCCGTGACAAGTTTGGAAGATTTTGGCTGCCCGGGGATTGAACAGTTATTGGGTGTCATGAAAAACTTATTTGCAAACAACATTCTTGTTTACTTCCCTCGCATCAATAATTAAAGCATTGTACACAAAAAAAATCCAAATTTTTTTTTCGATTGGATACAAAAGGAACTGTCCAATGATGCAAACAACCTTCTTGCAAACAACTAATCAAAGTCCTGAAAACAATTTAACACCAAGAATTAAAATTACCCTAACGCGGACAGGCATATTAGATTGTCGAGGAAAACTTCTCCTGCAAAAACTCGAACAAATTACACTGATTGATAGCGAAATCTATAATTTTTTTTAGTTCTTGACTACATTCACCTTTACAATGTCCAGACTCCGGGAATTTCGCCAATCAATTCAGTTGTTCAACCTCAACCTGGAATGGCTGCAACCTCAGCTGGGAGAGAGAAGACAAATCCATTTGCCTGACAAACAGCTTCCAAATGAACTGAAAGAATTAGTCAAAACTAACAACCTTGAGGAAAAATATTTACTTCCAGCCACTATCAGAATTGCTGTTCTTTTTGTGGTAACATTCAAATCTAATAGTAACCACGACAAATTCACAAAATATGAGTTGTTCTTCTTTGAACGAGGAGCTGATTTGCCTGTTGAACCGAAATGAAGAATCACATATATTTATATACCAAGTTTTGTGATTATTACTAAATTTATTCACTGATATGTTTCTTTTTTTTTGATTTTTTGTGAGCAATAGTTGATAACAGGTTGTGTTTGAAAATTCAAAATTTCAAAAATGAATTATTTTTGCTAAAATAAAACACACAAAATATGAATTTAAAAATTGATTCCAAAAGAGTTATTAGACGAAATCAAAACCGGAAACGTAAAAAACATTGTTCGGATACATATGACAGACAAAATCATAGCAATATATACAATAAAATACAAACCAAACAGCAAAAGTTCAGAGAGAAAAGAAGGCGAATAGTACGCAGTTTTAACTATCAACCTTGATACAAGTATTCAAAAAATCTTCTCGTAAACATGGAAAATTAAGAAACTACTGTCGAGAAAAATGATGGTGACTTTGTAGAAAATGATGGTCTCGAACAGTCTCTATCTGACGGAAACAGATACTGGAAATTTTGTAATTCTGTTTCTCTTCCGTCCGCAGAAATTGCTTTTTTTACCCAAGTCTGTTTTATTTTCATTTTGCTATCTTTATCTATTTTAGAACTGTCTTTTTACAACCTAAGTTACGAGACTGCCATTTGGCTTTCGATACTGTCCAGTACAATTTGTTACATGTTACCAAATCCCAAGTTATAAAAATGAATAGATCATTTCAACAAAAGATCGTCTTTTTATGTCCGTTTCAGGTTCCTCGAGATCTAGAAAAACTGATTTAATTTTTTGAATGCTTTTCAGAGGTACATTCTCTCCATCGTATAACAAGATATTTCAATTTTATCTTCACGATCAACCCAAATACCGTTCGTTTGTTTATCACAACAAATTTGATAACGAATTTATAAAATTGTCCAGCTTTGAAATTGTTAATAACTTACGGGATTGCATGAGTGGCGTTGATGATACCTGTATAGAAATTCTTAATGAAAAAGATTTTGTTATATTAGCTACAGCAGGTCGACATAAAAATGTTCATGTTTTTTATGTCAAGCATAACTTATTTCAGCAAAGTAAAGAATCACCTACAATAGATTTGAATACGACTCACTTAATTTTGTTCAAATCCTCTCAAGACAATCAACAAACTGATTATTTAGGGAAACATTTAAATAATACAAAACTACTAAATCATGCTTATCAGTTGGCCACAAAAGAAAATTTCGGCCATCTGTTCATAGACTTAGATCCCAAACATTCAGAATATCTTCGTTTTTCGTCAAACATAGTTCCACTATCGCATACATTTTTCTATTTACCATCCTCAAAAGCAGTCATCACATCTCTTGAAAAAGGAAGAGAAACAATAATGTATATTGAAGCAAATGCTCAATAGTCACCATTGTAGATCAATTTTGACTTGAGCTGATTCAAATTTTATTAGATTTGTTTCGGTTGTTTTGTAAATTTTTCTCATGGGCATGTTCCAGCGAACAAAAATTTCATCGAGAGTAAGAAAGTACAATTTGAAAAAATTGTTGACCCCAATTTTACTATAGGAGAAAAACGATAAATTGGGAAACAATATTTCACTGGTTAAATCGATCGGAAAATTGTGTTACATTTACCTAAAAAAATAGAACCTTAGGTATGTATGCTGAAGAATTCATCCTCACTCCTCGCAAACTATATGCTCCAGATAAAAAAACTGTACCACAACCTCAAATCCTTCATAATCCATAATTAATGACAAATCATCTCAATTTAATTATATACAGCGATTTCGAGAACGAAATACCAGCCGTGACTCTCCGCCACCATTAAATCTAACTCCTACTCCTTTAACCCTTAATATTGTAGTACCAATTGTTCAAAAAAGAAATCTATCTGCGCTTACTAATTTCAGTAGAGATGTTGATGATAAAGCAAAAAAAAAGATGTTGAATCAAACAATTCTCTGCATCAAACAAGTTCAAAGAGAATAGAAAAAAAACGATGAAAAAAGTAAGGGAAAAACCGCTGAAAAGTTTCAAAAGGTTATGGAATGCAATCAAGTCCTATTGGAAGCTAATAAATTAGAAAGGGCAAATATAGTGCTAAAGCTGTTGTTCAAAATTGAATCCTTGACTTTTGACGTTGACGGCTATGTTTTGATTCAAGGAAAACCAACACTCGTTAAAATTCAACCTTTTTTTACGATATGCAGCAAACCACAAAACAATTTAAGTGTGTTTTTTATCCACAAAGTTTGAAAGAACTGAATCTTGATCCTAGTTTAGTGTCCAACACTTATGCCAAACAGATTCTCCGCTCGCTTAAGAGCGAAGCAGCTAAGTCCTCAAATTCTTCCTTTGTCTCCGACAACCCGGCAACTGAGGAATCAAAGAGATCAAAACCCTCCTCTTCAAAGACTCGATCGACAACTCTCAAACTCAAAACCAAGCAACCTGACAAAAGGAAAACCCAGAATTTTCCCCCACCAACGACGATCATGACGACAATGATAAAATCTATTAAAGCAGTAAAGAATCGTTTGCGGCGTCAACAAAAGATTGGAAATCCTATTATCAGTGAAGAAAAGAAAATCATTTTATTGTACGTTTAAATTACTGTAAAGGTCCAGCTGCATTTGGTAGCGTAAAAATTTAACAAATGCTAGTTGACTCTCACCAACAAAAGCCAGAGATCTCAATCATCACATACAAAGTATGAAGTGTTTCATAAAACATATCTTCGGCTAAAAGTGAATGTTAACGATATCAACGAAATTTTGTCTCTGGATTTGGCTTATGTTGATATTTTGGCTAAATTTAACCGAGGGTCACAATATTTGTTAGTTGCTGTCAATTGTCTTTCATGCAACTTATGAGTGGAAACCCTGAAGACCAAATATGCTAAAGAAACAGCCGAAGCTTTCAAAAAAGTGATCAAATCAAAACAACCCAAAAAATTGGGTTGACTAAGGCACCAAATGTTAAAGAGAGTTCAAAAACTGTGTACTAAACAAGAAATAATCAAAAACAATACTCACAGTAAGAAAAATTCTGCGTTTAACGGAACAAACATTCGATCGCTCAAACGTTTTATCTACAAGTACTCGGAGTTTGAATGGACTTACAGTTATATTGAAAAACTACAGAATTTCGTTCAAACGATTAACTCGTGAACAGAATAACAAAGTTGGCCCCGAACAAGGTCACAAGAAAGCATGTACCTTCTTTATTTTCATTCATTGCAAACAGTTCATCAAAGTAGGTTCAGAAACCAACATTTTATGTTGATGACCATGTGCGAAGAGCAAAAACCGACTTGCCTTTTAGAAAAGGTTACATGCAGACTTTTACAGACAAAATTTTGTAATAGTTGCCATTCTTTCTGTAAGCCCTGCAACATACAGTCTCATTGATGCGGAGAAATCAACGAACAATTTTATGAAAAAGAACTTAGTTTAATTGGAAAAACAGCTGATTATAACGAAAATGGGCAATGATGAGTTTAATGTACATTTGATTTCAACAGCATCATTGTATTGTTTCACAGACAACACTTTGGCCAGTTTTAGAAGTTTTTGTAAAGAAGAAATAGCTTAAGATGGAGATTGGAGAGTTGCTCTCTCAGAAATCATTTTCCCAACAAAATTTAACAAAGTTACTGATGAGGAATTCACGTACTTTAGAGCAACCGAAGTAGTCGCCAGTAAATCCAACGCTGGCAATCGGAATACAATTTTCAGACCTTACTATGGCGTAAAAGTTTTTATCAAATCATGAGAGTACACTAATAGAACAATTGATTGATGAGATAAAAACAAAACTCATAGACAAAATTCATTTCGATGCAATTCCTCAAGAAATCACGAATAGCATGAGCATTTGGATGGGCGCAAATGAAGAATCTCATCACCAAAGCGCGAATACCCAGTTTGTTAAGCTACAATGCAAAGTTTGACGAGAATGGTCAATATCAAATTGGTTACAAAATGAAACCCTCCTTCGATGCATCTTATGAGGGAAACAAACTCTACGAATCTCATTTCCCATATGACTTATCAAGTGGGACAAGTATAATTTTTGTCTATATTGACAATATTCAATATCAAACTGCTGGACATGCAAAATCCCCATTGTTACGCGTCATTGATTCAAATAGACGCATCCGTTACGCATCCGTATATTTACTAGAATTTGTAAGGTAACTCAAACAATTGATTTTCAGTTCATCGTCATCCCATGACATTTTTAAGGAAATTTTACTGAATGAATGTAAAAAATTTTTGAGAATCATAAAGTGATTTGTACAAGTCCACTCGTCATAATTTAAGCTTTTTTCTTCGTTAATTATTGCAAAAAAATTACCGTAAACAGTTTCTTAAAAAATGGTTCTTTCGTGATTGGCTGGGATAACCGGCAATAAAATAACAAGGCTTTTTTGAAGAAAATTTAGAAGAAAAAGACAAACGTAATGCGGAAAAAAAAGAAACTGAAATGAATTGTGAAAAATCTTTGGGAGATTAAAATAGAGATTGGTTCTTCTAAAATTAGAATCTTTAGGACCTCCTATGTAGTTTTTTATCAGTTTAAAAATGGAGGGCGTGTAAAATATTTATATTTAATTGCGTGGTATTCTATGCTTATCTAATTTTCATTCAAACAAATAGCTTGTATCAAAAATAATGTTTGAACATTATAACTTTTGACACCCATTAAAATTCTTAACAGTCTACATGCACAAAATACTAATCCATTTGAAACAAAAATGCAATCCAATATCTTTGCGATATAAAGTAGATGTGTGCTTATGTTAAAATAGGTACAACGCTTACTTTTGCAGACCTATACAATCAATTCAAACCTTTTCTTTCTTTTCAATTTTAAATGAAGTTACTTTAAAACTTTACTCGTTACAATGAATAAAACGAAAACAAGCACCACAGCAAGTGCAGATAAAGATTTTGGTGATTGCTATTCCGATATTTCGGAAAACAGTAAGAGATTAGTGCGTGCTACATTGAAAACTTATGACCAAACTGGAACTTATGTATTCCTGAAAGTTTTCAAAAAAGCAACTGAAGGCGCTGAATTTGAATGTGTACAACGACTTTCCTTTTAAAAATTATGCTTTTGGAAGCTAATTCAAACCTCAATTTTGCCCTTTTACAATTGAGAATGAAAAAAAATCACAATACCATATATTGATTCAAGTAGATTCAGAGGAACAATTAAACGAGTTTTTTCCTTCCCAAAATTGTTTCAGTGTTCCTTGTCTTTTCGCTTGCTTCAATTACTTAGTTTTTTCTGCTAAAGATGTCAAAGGAAAAGGCGAGTTGTTTGACAAGCTTAAACTAGCTCTTACTTTTTCAGCAAAACTTGTTGCAGCCAATCTCGATTTGTTAGATTTCGCTGCAATCAAAAAACGTTTACCCAATTTATTGCTTTCTGCAACATCATCGAACAAACAAACTTCAACAAATCAAAACGTTTGCAAGAAATCTCCGGCCGTTGGGCGATAGAATAGAATTGATAATACAGTTACGCAGTATCCAGATAAATCACAGTATGCAGAAAAATCAGTCAAGTTTCAGTATTTTTTAGCCGCTTGTTTGTATTTGGATGCTGATTTTATTTGAATTTTGTTTCAAAAAACAGACCATATGGTGGTTTAATTGAATAGAAATTTCGTCGCTCAACAAATACTTCAATTCAAATTTCTTGGAATACATGCTATTTTGCATGGCGCAGCAGGATACTTGCAAGAAAAAAATCATACTGGTCCTGGGTACACATATGTTTTGCCTTGTCCAATAGAAAACTATTACTTGAGTCACGTGACAGGTATTGCGTTTTGCTTATTTTCTAAAGCATTCGAAGCAAAGTTATTTAGATGGTTGAAATGTTGGATGAAAGTCATGTTAGCCCAAAGAAAGAAAACTAAAAATTTGTTTTTCAACCATCCCATTATTTTAGATATTGAAGGATTTAAATGTGGCAAGAAACCTTTAATCAGAAAAGGACTTTCCGTTTGCTCTGCTAAAACAATTGATACAATTCATTTTCTTCCACCAGTTCAATTCATTAATTTATCAAAAGAAGAGAAAAAAGCTTACATTTGGGTATCTAAATTTCTGCACGGGTTTCATTGGGACGAAGGTGGATACCCTTACTAATACCTTGATCAAATTTGTGGCAGCGTTTGTTTGAGGAACCCAAGTTCCCATTTTTTGCTAAAGGGGCCCAAAAATCTTTCTTATTAGCTGAATACTTGAAATTACCCGTGACAAGTTTGGAAGATTTTGGCTGCCCGGGGATTGAACAGTTATTGGGTGTCATGAAAAACTTATTTGCAAACAACATTCTTGTTTACTTCCCTCGCATCAATAATTAAAGCATTGTACACAAAAAAAATCCAAATTTTTTTTTCGATTGGATACAAAAGGAACTGTCCAATGATGCAAACAACCTTCTTGCAAACAACTAATCAAAGTCCTGAAAACAATTTAACACCAAGAATTAAAATTACCCTAACGCGGACAGGCATATTAGATTGTCGAGGAAAACTCGAACAAATTACACTGATTGATAGCGAAATCTATAATTTTTTTTAGTTCTTGACTACATTCACCTTTACAATGTCCAGACTCCGGGAATTTCGCCAATCAATTCAGTTGTTCAACCTCAACCTGGAATGGCTGCAACCTCAGCTGGGAGAGAGAAGACAAATCCATTTGCCTGACAAACAGCTTCCAAATGAACTGAAAGAATTAGTCAAAACTAACAACCTTGAGGAAAAATATTTACTTCCAGCCACTATCAGAATTGCTGTTCTTTTTGTGGTAACATTCAAATCTAATAGTAACCACGACAAATTCACAAAATATGAGTTGTTCTTCTTTGAACGAGGAGCTGATTTGCCTGTTGAACCGAAATGAAGAATCACATATATTTATATACCAAGTTTTGTGATTATTACTAAATTTATTCACTGATATGTTTCTTTTTTTTTGATTTTTTGTGAGCAATAGTTGATAACAGGTTGTGTTTGAAAATTCAAAATTTCAAAAATGAATTATTTTTGCTAAAATAAAACACACAAAATATGAATTTAAAAATTGATTCCAAAAGAGTTATTAGACGAAATCAAAACCGGAAACGTAAAAAACATTGTTCGGATACATATGACAGACAAAATCATAGCAATATATACAATAAAATACAAACCAAACAGCAAAAGTTCAGAGAGAAAAAAAGGCGAATAGTACGCAGTTTTAACTATCAACCTTGATACAAGTATTCAAAAAACCTTCTCGTAAACATGGAAAATTAAGAAACTACTGTCGAGAAAAATGATGGTGACTTTGTAGAAAATGATGGTCTCGAACAGTCTCTATCTGACGGAAACAGATACTGGAAATTTTGTAATTCTGTTTCTCTTCCGTCCGCAGAAATTGCTTTTTTTACCCAAGTCTGTTTTATTTTCATTTTGCTATCTTTATCTATTTTAGAACTGTCTTTTTACAACCTAAGTTACGAGACTGCCATTTGGCTTTCGATACTGTCCAGTACAATTTGTTACATGTTACCAAATCCCAAGTTATAAAAATGAATAAGATCATTTCAACAAAAGATCGTCTTTTTATGTCCGTTTCAGGTTCCTCGAGATCTAGAAAAACTGATTTAATTTTTTGAATGCTTTTCAGAGGTACATTCTCTCCATCGTATAACAAGATATTTCAATTTTATCTTCACGATCAACCCAAATACCGTTCGTTTGTTTATCACAACAAATTTGATAACGAATTTATAAAATTGTCCAGCTTTGAAATTGTTAATAACTTACGGGATTGCATGAGTGGCGTTGATGATACCTGTATAGAAATTCTTAATGAAAAAGATTTTGTTATATTAGCTACAGCAGGTCGACATAAAAATGTTCATGTTTTTTATGTCAAGCATAACTTATTTCAGCAAAGTAAAGAATCACCTACAATAGATTTGAATACGACTCACTTAATTTTGTTCAAATCTTCTCAAGACAATCAACAAACTGATTATTTAGGGAAACAATTAAATAATACAAAACTACTAAATCATGCTTATCAGTTGGCCACAAAAGAAAATTTCGGCCATCTGTTCATAGACTTAGATCCCAAACATTCAGAATATCTTCGTTTTTCGTCAAACATAGTTCCACTATCGCATACATTTTTCTATTTACCATCCTCAAAAGCAGTCATCACATCTCTTGAAAAAGGAAGAGAAACAATAATGTATATTGAAGCAAATGCTCAATAGTCACCATTGTAGATCAATTTTGACTTGAGCTGATTCAAATTTTATTAGATTTGTTTCGGTTGTTTTGTAAATTTTTCTCATGGGCATGTTCCAGCGAACAAAAATTTCATCGAGAGTAAGAAAGTACAATTTGAAAAAATTGTTGACCCCAATTTTACTATAGGAGAAAAACGATAAATTGGGAAACAATATTTCACTGGTTAAATCGATCGGAAAATTGTGTTACATTTACCTAAAAAAATAGAACCTTAGGTATGTATGCTGAAGAATTCATCCTCACTCCTCGCAAACTATATGCTCCAGATAAAAAAACTGTACCACAACCTCAAATCCTTCATAATCCATAATTAATGACAAATCATCTCAATTTAATTATATACAGCGATTTCGAGAACGAAATACCAGCCGTGACTCTCCGCCACCATTAAATCTAACTCCTACTCCTTTAACCCTTAATATTGTAGTACCAATTGTTCAAAAAAGAAATCTATCTGCGCTTACTAATTTCAGTAGAGATGTTGATGATAAAGCAAAAAAAAAAGATGTTGAATCAAACAATTCTCTGCATCAAACAAGTTCAAAGAGAATAGAAAAAAAACGATGAAAAAAGTAAGGGAAAAACCGCTGAAAAGTTTCAAAAGGTTATGGAATGCAATCAAGTCCTATTGGAAGCTAATAAATTAGAAAGGGCAAATATAGTGCTAAAGCTGTTGTTCAAAATTGAATCCTTGACTTTTGACGTTGACGGCTATGTTTTGATTCAAGGAAAACCAACACTCGTTAAAATTCAACCTTTTTTTACGATATGCAGCAAACCACAAAACAATTTAAGTGTGTTTTTTATCCACAAAGTTTGAAAGAACTGAATCTTGATCCTAGTTTAGTGTCCAACACTTATGCCAAACAGATTCTCCGCTCGCTTAAGAGCGAAGCAGCTAAGTCCTCAAATTCTTCCTTTGTCTCCGACAACCCGGCAACTGAGGAATCAAAGAGATCAAAACCCTCCTCTTCAAAGACTCGATCGACAACTCTCAAACTCAAAACCAAGCAACCTGACAAAAGGAAAACCCAGAATTTTCCCCCACCAACGACGATCATGACGACAATGATAAAATCTATTAAAGCAGTAAAGAATCGTTTGCGGCGTCAACAAAAGATTGGAAATCCTATTATCAGTGAAGAAAAGAAAATCATTTTATTGTACGTTTAAATTACTGTAAAGGTCCAGCTGCATTTGGTAGCGTAAAAATTTAACAAATGCTAGTTGACTCTCACCAACAAAAGCCAGAGATCTCAATCATCACATACAAAGTATGAAGTGTTTCATAAAACATATCTTCGGCTAAAAGTGAATGTTAACGATATCAACGAAATTTTGTCTCTGGATTTGGCTTATGTTGATATTTTGGCTAAATTTAACCGAGGGTCACAATATTTGTTAGTTGCTGTCAATTGTCTTTCATGCAACTTATGAGTGGAAACCCTGAAGACCAAATATGCTAAAGAAACAGCCGAAGCTTTCAAAAAAGTGATCAAATCAAAACAACCCAAAAAATTGGGTTGACTAAGGCACCAAATGTTAAAGAGAGTTCAAAAACTGTGTACTAAACAAGAAATAATCAAAAACAATACTCACAGTAAGAAAAATTCTGCGTTTAACGGAACAAACATTCGATCGCTCAAACGTTTTATCTACAAGTACTCGGAGTTTGAATGGACTTACAGTTATATTGAAAAACTACAGAATTTCGTTCAAACGATTAACTCGTGAACAGAATAACAAAGTTGGCCCCGAACAAGGTCACAAGAAAGCATGTACCTTCTTTATTTTCATTCATTGCAAACAGTTCATCAAAGTAGGTTCAGAAACCAACATTTTATGTTGATGACCATGTGCGAAGAGCAAAAACCGACTTGCCTTTTAGAAAAGGTTACATGCAGACTTTTACAGACAAAATTTTGTAATAGTTGCCATTCTTTCTGTAAGCCCTGCAACATACAGTCTCATTGATGCGGAGAAATCAACGAACAATTTTATGAAAAAGAACTTAGTTTAATTGGAAAAACAGCTGATTATAACGAAAATGGGCAATGATGAGTTTAATGTACATTTGATTTCAACAGCATCATTGTATTGTTTCACAGACAACACTTTGGCCAGTTTTAGAAGTTTTTGTAAAGAAGAAATAGCTTAAGATGGAGATTGGAGAGTTGCTCTCTCAGAAATCATTTTCCCAACAAAATTTAACAAAGTTACTGATGAGGAATTCACGTACTTTAGAGCAACCGAAGTAGTCGCCAGTAAATCCAACGCTGGCAATCGGAATACAATTTTCAGACCTTACTATGGCGTAAAAGTTTTTATCAAATCATGAGAGTACACTAATAGAACAATTGATTGATGAGATAAAAACAAAACTCATAGACAAAATTCATTTCGATGCAATTCCTCAAGAAATCACGAATAGCATGAGCATTTGGATGGGCGCAGATGAAGAATCTCATCACCAAAGCGCGAATACCCAGTTTGTTAAGCTACAATGCAAAGTTTGACGAGAATGGTCAATATCAAATTGGTTACAAAATGAGACCCTCCTTCGATGCATCTTATGAGGGAAACAAACTCTACGAATCTCATTTCCCATATGACTTATCAAGTGGGACAAGTATAATTTTTGTCTATATTGACAATATTCAATATCAAACTGCTGGACATGCAAAATCCCCATTGTTACGCGTCATTGATTCAAATAGACGCATCAAAAACGGTAGTGCCTGCAGCATTGAGCCTAATCATCGAAAAAACTTCACTAAATTAGACTACAAAAAACTATTCATTTCATCTGTGCAATCAATATCGGTACAGTTGCGCACATAAATTGGAAGACTAGTGCCCTTAGCAGGAACTGGTAAAGTTGTGTTGACTCTAAAATTCAAGCGCTTTGTCCAAAGCAAGCTTCACTTCCTCATTTCTCTGACGCTGCAGTGGATTTGACGCTTTGGCTGCTGGTATTGGTCGTGTTGCTATACGGTATGCACGATGGGTTATTCTGCCGGCTGCAAAAAAAACTGGGCAGAGAACTTTTGATGTGTGCTACGCCAGAACTGATTGATGTCGCTGTGAAAAAGAAGTCTTTTAAACAAACTTGAAAAAAATGTCACAAAAATTGCAAGAAAACAACTCGGTGGTGGTATGATTCGTCGAAAGACACAAATGAATTGGTTACGAAGAGAAGGTCAGTAGTTGCTTGAAAAAGAAAAACAACCATTCGAAGACAAATCAGACAAGCGAGAAGTCGAGCAGATTTTTTCTCAAATATAAAAAATGATCGCTAATTTGTTACCCAATGAAGCTACCCATAGCTCTCTGGATTTGTTTGAAAAGCAATCTCTTTCGATTACTTTTGAAAATGCTTTCGAACAAAAAAATTGGACCTGTCTATTCACCTAATGGACTCATGGCTCAAGTATCAAGGATATCGTTTTGAAAACGATCCCGCTGCAATAGACGCAGCTCGTTTCACATCTCAACGAAAACTGGTCCGCGAATCGAGCGAAATTTGGTTCTATTAACCCACTGGAGTTCCTTTGTTCACCTGTGACAAGCATTTGATGTGCGGTGTTACCCTCAGACTTTCCTACAGAGGTTTTAATGAAGACTTTCTCTTTATATCTGAAGATGCTGCCAAGCATTACAAGCTGCAAATACTCGAAGCGAATCTATATGTTAGAAAAATGACTGTGACAGACCATGTGCTCTCTGTCCTTGAATCAACTTTGCTGAAAACTCGAACTAAGAAAATCAAGAAGAAATTACCAAAATTTTCCTTGCAACAGCTGGTCAGCGCAGCTGGCAACAGGAAGATATTTCTACTCGTGAACCGGTGAGACAAATTATAATAGCTATGAAAAAGAAGTCTCTTAAACAAGCATTGAAAAAAATGTCACAAAAACTGTAAGAAAAAACAACTCGGTGATGGTAGACTTCGTCAAAAGACAACAATGAATGGATTACGAAGAAGAAGTCAATAGGTGCTCCAAAAAGAAAAACAACCATTTGAAAGAAAACCAGACAAGCGAGAAGTCGAGCAGATTTTTTCTCAAATATAAAAAATGATCGCTAATTTGTTACCCAATGAAGCTACCCATAGCTCTCTGGATTTGTTTGAAAAGCAATCTCTTTCGATTACTTTTGAAAATGCTTTCGAACAAAAAATTGGACCTGTCTATTCACCTAATGGACCAATGCTTGAATTTGAAATCACCGGTGACTGTAACACTTTTGTTGACCCGCAAAAACGCTATTTGGAAATACGATGCAAAGTAACGCAAGCAAAGGGAGCTGATATGAGATACGACAACACTGATCCTACTGTGTCTGATTCACCGTTCTTCGTAAGCACATCCCTGTATTCCTTTTTCTCTGACTGTACCCTCTCTGCTAATGGACTCAAAATCTCAGTTGCCAATAGTATTTTTGCGCATAAAAGCTTTATTGGAACAAAGTTTTCTAGCAGCAAAAGAGCCAAGGACTCAAGGCTCAAGTATCAGGGATATCGTTTCGAAAAGGATCCCGCTGTAATAGACACACTGGTTTCTCATCTCAACGAAAACTGATCCGCGAATCGAGCGAAATTTGGTTCTATGGACCCACTGGAGTTGATTTGTTCACCTATGACAAGCATTTCTTAAGCGGTGTTACCCTCCGACTTTCCTACAGACGTTTTCATGAAGGCTTTCTCATTATATCTGAAGATGCTGCCAAGCATTAGAAGCTGCAAACCAACCTATATGTTAGAAAAATGATTGTGACAGACCATGTGGCCTCTGCCATTGAATCAACTTTGCTCAAAACTCGAGCTAAGAAAATGAAGAAGAAATTACCAAAACATTTCTTGCAACAGCTGGCCAGAGCAGCTGGCAACAGGAAGATATTTTTACTCGTGAACCGGTGAGACAAATTATAATAGCATTGAATACAAATAATGCGTTTCTAGAAAAGAAACCGAACGAATCCTTTTCAAAATATAAAGTTTGGATTAGAACAGATTACTTTGAGACGAAATGGTTTGCCAATATCAAGTACACCAATCAGTACACAAGATCATAAACGTCTCTTCTTCAACACATTATCAGTGCTAGGCCTGCTGCAATGCGTGCTGTGAATCATTCTGGATAACTACCAGCAGCACTATATTATGTGTTTGATTTCACTAACACACAGCAGGCAGCTCATGACTTTTTGCATCCAGAACTTACTAACTGCTCAGTTTCACTCGATCGATCTTCAGTTCTTAAACGATTTGATAGCAAACCTGGGAGTTTTTGTTTGGTATATGCTCATGAAATGTATTTATCACATCTGACCGAAAAATTACAAAGAACGTCCTTCCAACTTGGACCGTCTGAAAATGAATGAAAACCAGTTGCAGGATCTCATTCAGAACTTCAAACATCTGAAATATAAAATTCTTGGAGTATTTGCAGCGGACAATTTTCCACCTCACATCCCAAACAATATCTTTATGATTGCGAACACTTCAAAATCAGATTCTCCGGGGACACATTCGATTGTGATTTGCAACAGAAGAAATGTTCTATACTTTGCTGATCCTCTCGGTCTTCCTCTTTGGCAGTAAACCAATCTATTTTAAAAATTGAACCAGTTATGCTACCAGGTCACTGAAGTGATGAAAAGTTTTCCCATGCAAGACTCAAACCTTAGCATGTGCTGTTCCTTTTGTATTTATATTGCAAAATTGATTTATGATAAAAACTTTACTGGCAATGCTTCTGACTTTGTTAACGAAAATCGTCATGTTTTTAAACATTTTCTAACTCATATGCTTTCTCATTACTTAATTACTAAATATGGCCTATTTTTACACTTTCAATTTAATTTTGAACACTATGTTTATTCAGTAATTGACATTTTTACCCAATTTTTAAATGAACAGCAATAATGCGAGAAGTTAGGTTACTATCAACGTAAAACAAAACAAAATCGATCTATGGGGGATATCACCAAACCAGCAACCTTGGTCTCCTTTCAGTACAATTTCCGGACAGGTTTCGAAACGCCCTTTCGAAACGCCGTTTTCCTCTACTCGGACCCCAAGGAATTTTATTCTATCTACAATTTTATAGTAGCAAGTTAGGTACAAGTTCTGACAATATTTCTACCCAAAAACAGATCGAACATACAGAATATTCAAACCTTTCCTAACCCATATTTTTTCCTTAAACTATTATTTAATAAACTATTAAAATATAGTTTATATATAATAAACTATTATTAGTGTTATCGTATACATTTCAATCAACTTATCAATGAAATTAATCTTCTGATTTCTTTTTTTAGTGATTCTATTTTGAAACGTTTTTCAGCTCACATTTTTTTCAGTAGCTTTAAACGACATTTGTTTTAGTTGATTGTATGTATAATTCAACCACGTCATTTCATACCTATTTTCACCAAGACCATAGAGTTTGAAGTTTGTAGTAACATTGAAAGAACCAATTACCAAAGACCTTCAACAGCAAAACGCATTGCACAATTTTAGTTCAATTCGAATGCAACATAGCTTGCCGAGCTATAGGTGGCAAAAAGGAAAAATATATCCTCAGAACGATTCTGTTTTAACCAACACAAATTTCACATAAGAATCATTAAGTATAAATATTATAGATTGAGATCATTAGGGATCAATAAATTTACATAGGGATCATTTGCTATAAAAATTACACATAGGGATCATTAGGCATAAATATTTTACAAAGGGATCATTGGGTATAATTTTTTACATTGGGATAATTATGTATAATCTAAGCCCAATGATCCCTGTAGGTGTCGTATATCTATACTAATATCATGGGTTGTTCCTATTTGCATTATGGGCTTGGGTTGTTCGGATTATTGGCAGTTATGGGAGTTTATTGCGTGGGAGAATCTTGAAACTTAAACCGATCCCACAGGTGTTGAGAATGTCATGCAGTACTTTATTTCAACGTTGTTACTTGATGGTTGCAAGATTTCAAAAATACGTAGCAGATATTCAAAGTGCGTCTGATTTTAACAATTTCTTTCGGATTGTATTTCTATGTTTGTATCATGGGCTGGGGCTGTTTGGATTTTGGGCAGTTATGAGAGTATATTGCGCGGGAGAACCTTGAAACTTAATCCGATCCCAAAGGTGTTGAAAATGTCATGCAGTACTTTATTTCAACATCGTTATTTGATGGTTGCAAGGTTTCAAAAATACGTATGAGATATTCAACGTGCGTCTGATTTTAATAATTTCCTTTCGGATTGTAATTCTATGTTTGTATCATGGGCTGTTGCTCTTTGGATTATGGACAGTTATTGGAGTATATTGCGTGGGAGAACCTTGAAACCTAAACCGATCCCATAGGTGTTGAAAATGTCATGCAGTACTTCATTTCAACATCGTTACTTGATTGTTACAAGGTTTCAAAACATTTGAAACTTTGCAAATATCAATTGCAAAAAATAATATTTAAAAAATAGTCTTAAAAATCATTTATGGTAGTTTGGATTTTTTCTGTAAACGTGTGTTTTTTTCCAAAGTCAGCTGGGATAATTACACACCATGAGTAGCTTCATTGCGATAAAATATTTTTGGTTGTTATGCTTATAATGGGAGATAATTTTTTGTACAATTGGATTAGCATAAAAAAGTATCTTGATAAATGGGTTTTAAGGATAGCTTAGGTTAATGTTTGCAAAATTCGAGTACCTTATAAACTCCATAACTGATCTTATATTCGATTTTGACTGCAGTAGTTTCATTTTGTTGCACTTTGTGTTGCTAAAGAAATCTGGAGAGAAACAATCAACTTACTATGCTTATATTAACGTGGGGTGTTTTAGAATCTAATGAGATGTCAATAAAGTCTTGTGCATTTTTTTCGGAATTAATTTAACAAGATCTTATAGAGCTGTACTAGCCCGTATCCAGTAAATTTTCTAAAAAAGACTTGAAATTATCTTTTTCAGATATAAATTTCAAATCTGAAATAGGTTGTGAAATGTTTAAATAACGCTTGCATACTTTAAGTATGGGTTATTTCATATCTAAATTCAGCTCTGAAGTTTAGTTTTTCTTCTTTATTTCAGATCTGAAAAATCAAGGCTTCCTACTCAATTTTTGCTATTTTTGATTTTTTAGCTGTTGCTAGCTACTAGCAGGTACTCAGCGAAGTGTCAAGTTGGAAACTGCCAAAGAATAATTCTCCAAGCATGAGTTAGCATTGGGAACGCAATAAGAGCGCATAAAAATCAAAAATGTTACAGGTGTTCTAACAGTTTTTGAAAACTTTTTAACACAGTCGAACAAGAAATTTAGATCGAAAAAAATTAGATTGTGGAAATATTCGAATATTCGAAAGCATAATTGTGTATTGAAGAAATATCAAAGAATAAAAACTCCATTTTTTGCTCCAAATGCATAAATTATATTTTAACCAAGGATTTCTCAGATCATATTTCAGATCTAAAATTTCAATTTTCAAAATTATTTCAGATCTGAAACTATCCATTTCAGATCCAAATTTCACATAAGAAGTTTGTAAATGCTTACCAATATCTGAAATAAAGAATTTCAGATCTGAGAATCAAATTATGTAAGAAATAAAGAATTTCAGCTCTTGCACAGCAAATCCCCGTGGTATGGGGGTTTTACACACAGGAACTAATCTCGGTAAACAATATGTGAGTTGTTGTAAAAGTAAATAAACAGAGCATCCATCTTTAACTGGTGAGTGAGGCTCGAGGCATTTGTGAGAAAAACTACTACTAAGAGTTTGATAAAAACGGGTTGTTCGTCTACAATCGAAAATCTTTTAATAAAAGATCTACAATGTTCTCTCATTCTTTTTCAGGTAGCAACATTGGTAAAAAGTTTCAAGTAATTATCAAATCATAAGTAGTTTGACTTTTCACTTAAATTTTTGATTAGTTTTTTTTTCTCATGGTTTATTTACCTCAAAATAATAAACTGTCGAGTAAAAGTATATGCGCTGTTCTTGTATTTGTCAGTAGTTTTGGGTATTAGAAAGCGGTGAATGCTGTTAGTTTCTGAACACGTCGTCCTTTTTTACTGCGGTAGTAAAATTTTGAAGCTTAAGTTCTCATATTCAAGATACTGTCACTTTCTTATCTATAAAACCATCAAATATAATGTTTAAAGCGAAATATTTTGTTTTGTTTTATCTGATATTTTTGATTGTTATGAGGGAAACCCTTTCCAAATAAAAAAAATATATTGACTTGGATGAATTAAATTAGTTTGTGCCGGACGAAAAAAAAACAACTTGGGGGATAAAAGCGGACTGGAAAGAAATTTTTTTAGTAGGGTGATATATAATTGGTGCTAATAATTTTAGTGCCTTAATTATCCATGAAACATGGCTATCTTGCCAAGATATTGCAAAATTTTGGCATAAGAACAATGTTAGTTCCACATACCCTGACAAGGTGAACATTTCAGATATACGCTCGCAAAATTTGCTGCTTCTGATAATTTTTGTGTTGCTTGGAAAAAAGCATAAAACTGAAAGTGAATTTCATGGTTTCCCAAGAGGTTCCATATATTGCTTAAAATGAATAAGCCATTTGAAATTACTCATGCTTAGTTAAAATGACTTAAATGCTTCAGTGATTCTTTTGCAGTAAACTATATCAACGGCGTATTTGTAGGAACTAGTTATAAAAAAATTAAATAGCTTTATGAATATCATCTGTAAGCTAATTTATAATATATGTAAAAAGCGCTAGTATGTTGGTGCTAATTTTCAAATGTGATGATAATATTACTTTATACTTTCTGAGTTATGTTTTTGCAAGGTATCGGCCTGAAATTAATGATACTAGAAAGGATACTTTCTGGTAATGATTTTTTTATAAAATATTTTCGAATGTTTTTCGGTTAGTGATTTTCTGGAAAAATATTTTCGAATTTAAGTTTTGATACTAACTGCAGAGAGGTGATTGTGGGGTTATTTGACCTGGTTCAGAGAATTAAAATAGTTAAAGTTCAAGTTTTTAGGTAGATCAAGTTACAGATGTTTTTCATTTACAATTATATAAAAATTTTCGGATGTAAAATTAAAAAAGTAAAGTCATAATGCTGAAACTTGAGAAAAAGCAAGACTAAAGATTTTGCGATTGCGTGGTTGAAAGATTGTGCAGGCATTTTATGATCACAATGATGTCGAGGATAAGCAAGTTGAGCCGTTTTAAAGGAAAACTGAGTAATGGTACTACTGTAGTATTGTTAACTTTTTAAGTTGTAATTAAATTACTTACATTTGAGTCTTGCCATGATTACCGATAAAAAATTCAACATTTTTCTACTTCATTATTGAAATTTGTGAAAGTGTCGAAATTAGCTGACACAATAGTTATGTTTGTGTCGGTCTTATTGAGGAGGGATGTGAGCGTTCTTACTGATGTTGTTAAAATGGAAACTGGTGGGAAAAAGGGTTGTTTGGTTTGCCAACATAACGAGGGGTTTTTCCGAATGCAGCGATCCCACGCTCAATTTTTATCGGATGTTGGGATTTTGGGAGGTTGACTAATTGTTGTGATGTTAAATTTATAACAATAGTTCGAAGTATGATTGTTGTCGTATCTCTATCTTGCGAGCTTAATAAACCTGAAGGTCGTTGAAGTGTATAGTTGGAAAATTTGATGACTACCAAAAATAACGAGAATGAAGAAGCTAAAATGGAGTGTGGGTTGATAATTAAGTAAATTGATTATTTCCAAAAAGTGAATCAGAAATTTTAAATTTCATCTAATGTAACAGAATAAACTTCTTTTAGATTTCATTTATCCATTGTAACTTTGAGCTTATATTTCCGAGACACCAATTGTAGATGTAAGGTTTCAAAAGTTTCGACAAAGTAATTATCTTTGTATGGTTAAGTGTTTGAACATTATAAATTCCGTAACTGATTTAAAAAGTCATATTCTGAATGTGACATCTCGGGAAATTTTTGTTTTTAGTGTAGTTTAGTTTTATATTCAAGTAAATACTCTAAAATGAACTTCCACAATATGTGTGTTCATCGTTGCAATATACTGTGATTACAAATTTTTCTCTGCTTAAGGTCTTGTTCAATAACTTTTCTATGTTTGCGACAAATGTGTGTTTCTTCGTTATCTTGACAAAGATAACATTAACTTGAGGTACCTTGGTTTGTTCCTGTTATCGCTTGTAACTTTTTCTAATATCCGACCAACATTTCCTCATGATGGGTTTTGTAACGGGTTGGGGTATTGATATTTCAGTTCGTATTCCACTTCTGGGTGAACCTGTATTGGCGTTAGTTTACTTTGATCTCCTTCTACGTATCTAAGTTTTTCCTCCTACGGTAAACCTGAATTGGTGTTAGTTTATTTTGATTTCCTTCTACGCATCTATGCTTTGTCTCCTATGGATATTTTTTTGAAGGTCGTCATTCGGTGTCTTTTCCTTCAAGGTAAAACTTTTCTCAAGAGTTTTTTATAAACATTTTTCTCTTTTGCGCACGCTTCATCCATTTTGAATGTAGAACATGCATTTTCGGGTAATCGCATAATAGTATCTATTTTCAAGTTCTTGACTGACAATATCGAGGCCCACTTAATCGAGTGAGACATATTCAGCAATAACTTCTATGTTATTTTTTAAAAAGGCAAGTAGTTTTTCCGAATTTTACTTCCAATCTAGTAATATATTCTTCTGGTAGCCTTGATTTTTGCGGAGACTTTAAAATCGGTTGGACTAATTATTATTGCTCTTCTGGGTATCTAATTTGGATCTTGGGCACAAACTTTAACCTTTTGTGAGCTTCATCGCACTGCCGTTTTAAACTAATTGTATGTATTTTTAAATAATTCTCACTATTTTTGATGAGTGACGTCTGGGAAAACTTTCAGTCTGCATGCTAGTGATTTCCTTTTTTCCTTTTTAAAAATTTAGTCTCTTTAACTCCTTTTTACATTCAATTGGGTCGAGTTATATTCTACTTTTTTTCTTCTACACGATTTGAAAATTTGGTGCTGTAATCTTTCTTTTATAGTCACTTTTATGCGAAAATCAATTCAAGGTTCATTAAGGTAGCTCTCAGTGTATGGCCCTAAAAGTGAAAAGGTGCTTTATAAATTTCTTAGTCGAATTATGACGGTAGATAATTAAAGGTTATGATGTATCTCCTTTTTATATTCAAAATAATGCATTTTAAATGTGTTTGTGTTTCAGGTGCATGTGTTTCAATTTTGGAAGGTGGTGATAAAAATGAAACGGTTTAGGGTAATTGTGATAAGATTGAATTCAATTTTCTAGCTCGGTCAGAAAGTTTTGTTTTTGTACATACTTTTTAAAATGAGTATTTGAAAACAAATTTAAAACTAAAATTGAAATCCCTCTATCAGAAGAAAATTATCTTGAGCAGTCTTTTGAATAAGGTAGCATGAGTTGGTTTCTCAAATTTTTTACCACATGAAATAATGATTTAGAAATGTTTTCGATCAAAAAAATCATTTGAATCATTTAACAAAAAAATATATAAATAATTTGTATACATGTCTGACATATGTATATACTTAGGCATATTTAACAGTCTTAAAAAAACCATTCGGAGAACTGTTTTGAAGTTAATTGACCAGAAAAATTGTAAAACATAAATTATAAAAAATTTATAAAAAAAATTGAAATTTTTTTGCAAAAAATATTTGAATTTTTCAACCTTTGTTTCCAAACTGGGGCGAAAAATCCAAAAACGACTTTTATTTGAGTACAACTAAGTTACCACGGCTTAAAGCAAGCTTAAATAAGCTATTGTAAGCGCACATGTTTACACCATATTAGTTCAAAATTGGACTAAAAATCAAAAATTTTAAACCATCTTTTCTCGACACTTGTTTGAAATTTTATAATGTCGCACAAATTACGATTGAAAGGGCTTTAAAATCAAATCACTCGACCCATTCAGAGAAATATTGGCGGTACTTGATTTTGCGTGGAATCAAAAAGTAGAAAAAACTAAAACACACCCGAATACGAAGTTTCTCTCCACTTTTCAAATGGTCGGACCCACTAGCACGAAATATTAGGTAGCTGAGTATAAGAGGTTAAAAAGAGCCAATTGCGTGTGCAACACCATACTTGCACAGATGCAGGCACCGCTTGTTATCTTGAAAGCAAACATAGTGAAGTTTGTTTGTTGATCAATTATTAAATATGCCTTGCCAAAAAATTTAATGTTACTTTTTTCTAAGTTAGCAGAAACCAACTGAAAGTTGTGGTGTCAAAACGCATCTAAACATTTTACAGCTTGTGACACAAGTCGATTAAATTATTTTGAGGACCTCAAAGCAAAAATGGCACCTGACTGGGGAAAATTTATCTGGATCTATGAATCACAGTGAATCATTTCAAGACAATTGATGTGTTTTGGAACAAAAATGGAGGAATAAGAGCTACAGAAATAAATTTGGATGAAAGTGTTCTAAAGAGAGGATTGAGGGAATTATGAGGGACAGTAGCAGCAAACTGGTCAAACAAGAGAGGATGTTTTAAATGTGGCCAATTGAATCATCGAGTTAGACAGTGCAAGAAGGGAGGTGGTAAAAAACATAATGTGAATGTTTGAACTAAGTCATTTGTAAGCCGATCTCAATATTGGACCTCGAACACAAAACCTCAAACCCAAAAAAAATAACTGAAGGATGTGGAGTAATTTTTTGAAGTTAAGGAAACGTTAAGGAAAGGATGTGGAGTATTTTCTGAAGTTAAGGAAAAATCAAGAGAATGGACTAGATTAAGATAACAAAAAAATCGAAACAGCGAAAAAAAAAATTATCGAAAGGAAATATTGTTAGAGTAATTGATTAGTCAGTATGAGAGATTTAGAACTAAGAGTATTGGTTGATTCCGAATCTACAGTGTCAGTTTATTGATTGAAAAAATGAAGAAAAAAAATTGAACGTAAGTGGCAAGAGCTACAAATTTTGGAAAAAGAAAAACATACAAAAACTTCGAACTTGGATGTGAGGCAAACCATTTAGACAGAAATAGCAGTGCAAGTTGATTGGTCCCTTACTCAAAAAGTTCACAGATTTTTTGCTTTCTATCCATTTAACATATAGACATACGGCTATCAGACTTCGGAAAACAGTGAACAACTTGCTGAAATCAAGCTGTAGTAAAGCACCAAATGTATTTCAAAATCAGACATCATCAACGAAAAATAGTTTGATGACAAGATACCGACCGAATTTTTAGGCCGGTATTGAAGAAAACAAATTCAGGTGAAGTAATCCGAAGAAAAATTGTAGATAATGCACAAATAAATCTTTGTAAATGATTATCAAATGGAACAAAATAAGTGGGGACAGACACAGCAGGGATTCGCAGATATTAAATCCCAGACGCAGGGGATTATTAAGATGGGGCGGCGGATGGCTCTTACCCTTTATCAGGGATTCGACCCCCTCACCAACCAACCAAAGGGTCCCCGTTTGGTTGTAAATTATGGCAGCCGTTTTTGGCTTTTAAGACGGCATTCTTACCTGTTTTCATAAATTTGCCTACGTCTCCATTTTTTTGTCAAAACAGGGCATTTATAGTGTTCTGGCGTTTTGAAAAACCGCTCCACCCTCAGTAAAATTCCAGGTCCTCCCCATCCAGACCGATGCTGTTTTTGTAAGGAGGGCAGTCTTTTGCTGTTTTTGTAGTCCTTTGAGTAAGAGAGCGCATCAAGGGTATAGTGAAAATCAGAAAGAGAAGATTCAAACTTAATATTTTGCTAACGGACTTGAAACGGTTATTAGTTTGCTAACGACTTGAAAATATTACCCTGAATAACGGACGACAAACCCGAGGAATTAGCCAGGAGAGTTACAGAAATTCCTATAAAAATATATATAATGAAACAAGGGATGAAATAGCGTTTACAACAGCACAACCAAAATCAGAGCGAAGAACAGAATTAATCAACTTTCACCGAAAAAAAAGAAGGTAGATTGTGAAAATGACTCAAAACCAGAAAAAGTTGTAGAATCACAGACCTTCTTTCCTACCAATCCAAGTTATTTGAGGAGAAATGATAAAGAAAATGTATCAAAAGAAAAATGGCAATCCATCAGAAAAACCTTTAAAAAACGGTTCAAAGCAACAACAGGCTTTAGGAACAACTTGACCAGGCCACCGTAAGCGGTTTTTTAGCGTACATATACAGATTACTGAAAAAATAGAACCAAAAACATTGCCGACAAAAGGAAAGTTAAATCAATAAATGGAGGTGTGGAGGCTTGAAGCTAAACGGAGGTTTCAAGCTAATTTTAAAGACAGAATTGATTTATAGAAATTGATTGTTTGATATTTTTTATAAAGAAGTACAAAAAATTTGATCGTTACATGCAATGAAATAAACGGTTCAAAATTAACATTGATCGCTACAAGCCAATAAGGTTACAGAGTATAACACTCTTTGTCAGAGGCTGGTAGTCAGTAACCTGGAACTCGCGCTATGAGCAAAAAAAAAATTGTCACTCGGTATGCAAAGTTTATTTCTGTATCCACTTCTTTTAAAAAGATCTAGAAAATAGACGAGTCATATGCAAAAAAGCAGCCAGATCAATTCGTCAAAATTGAAGATTTAAAGAAATATTACAATAACAAAACAATATATGAAGCTCAGTATGAAGGCATATTTCATTTGAACAAAAACGTTGTTGATCAAAAATGTCTTTTAAGTTGGGCGTCTGATTAGATATAATAAAAACACTCAACAAAATTGACTGCATGGGACCACCCAGTGTTTCAAATATGGAAACTCTCGCAAAGATCATGGCTTATCTTGGATTATGCATGAAACACGGGTATCTTGCCAAGATCTTGCAAGATCTTGGCAAATGAATCACTTTAGTTTCCAAGATCTCGACAAGATATACATGTCATAAACATGTTCGCGAAAAAAAAACTTTATCAAAAATTGGGGTCCAAGATTTTGTCAAAATATACATGGCATCATGGATCATAAAACCTTTGAAAAGTGATGACAAATCTTGTCAAGATCTGGTCAAAATATCAAAATATTCATGATACTCAAGAAAGAAACATCAATAAGATTTGCATTGGTAAGTATATCACGCTTTTCTTATCACGAAAGTAGACCGGATTAATTTTTCGAGAGGGTTTTGTTTAAAAAGGAGACATTTTTTTTCTTCTAATGAAAAGTATAAACATTTAAAAATTATAAAAAGTTAAAAATTTGAAACAAAAACTTCAAAAAAGTTTATATCAAAATGGATCACAGCAAGACAATTTAGAACAAAAATCAAATGATTAAAACATTTTCGAAAGCATCAATATATGTATTAAACAATCAACAAAAAATCCCGCAACTTGAAGATTAAATCAATTTGGAGAAAATTTAACAATCTCTTTTTTAACGAAGTTACAAATTACCTTATTTCAATGAAAATATAATGCTTTTAGAAGCATTAGAAGCAAACTGAATGTCTCTTTATGTAAGCGTCCTCCTCATTGATAGAATTAATGGGTTCTACCGGCAGACATGTCGCTGAAGTGTGCAAGAAAGTCGTTCAAGCCACAAGGCACTAACTCTGCATAGCTGTAAAACCTTTGGAAAAAGTCCTCGATCAGGTCTTTTGAATTGAATTGCATCATTCTCCGAGAATCAGTTAAAGGTGATAATCGGTTCATTTTCCGACGATTCGTCTTCTTTATTTGGAAGGTATTAACAAACTATCATTAGCTATCAGATGGTTTTCGAAAGGTAGGGAGCTTATATCATCATTAAGAAGGTATCGGTTGCTGCCTAAAAGTAAAAGAGATCTATTTCGTGTTGTTTGGTATTCATAGTGTAATGATTCACTCTGATGATAATTTTTTTCAATGAACCTTCATTGAACCAATTACACAGCAGCGTCGTCTGTTCATGGCTTGTAGTTCCTTCGCCAGACACTTTTTAGTGCATGTCTAATTGAAGCCATATATATCAACATACAGAAAAGTCAATTTGTCAGGCAGATTTAGAAGTTATTTTTGAGGAGGAGTGGGACACATAAAAGATATTATTGAGATTTCGTTGATGATTGTCGGGATAGTTGAACAAATCAAAGTCTGGTCTCAAGTGTTGCTCCTTAAATGTCTTCGCATTAAAAAGGAAACTATACGTGTATTGCTTGAGAGCAATTTCAACGCAACTTCCGGTTTCTTTTTCAGTTAATGGAATTCAAATGAAAACCTGTTAGCCAATTTAGTAATACTGCACCAACATTTGTGGGCTTATCCCTATTTCTTCTCTCAACAGTGAAAGAGACCGTGGCAACTTGTTCGTCGATTATTTGAAAAAAAAACTTCATATTACTCTGCGAAGTTGTCTGACGGAACTCAGATTCAGATCCAAAAAATTCTATCGTATTTTTTTCTACTTTGTTTTGACTGTATCGTTTTTTTTGAAAAATGAAATGACAAAAATTTTATAAAACCTTAGTATAACTTGATTTTTGCTGATTTCTGCAGACATTTAACCAGCTAAACAAAAGGCTCCGTCCACTTCATTTATTTAAACTGAAGATTTTGCTAAGTCCTATATGTTTCTTTCCCAATTAAACATAGAGTTTCAGTGCCAAATAGTGTAACACGTATATCTACTTGTTCGTTGAAATTGTACCTTAAAAGTCTGCATTAATTTAAAAATCTTTGAGCGTTTTTTCATCCAGTGACTTAAGCATTTCAAACCTACTCATTGATATAAATTTCAAAGCTTATTGTGTAGCGGGAAAAGGAAAACCTTGAAAGTAGTCATGCAGTTTTTCGCAAACTTCGAGGTCCCAGTCTAAACTATAGTTTAAATTTGATTCTTCGATTCTGAGAAGAGTTTGAGATAACTTTTTCTCAACGACTTCGAAATCTTTGAAAGTCTGATTTTTTGCCTTTTTACTTCCTAAAGATTATAAATATCATATTCAATTATTAAGCTTGACTGATCAGTTGGGTCATACAATTGGGTCATAATTGGAAATCGGCGACACTGCTTCATCTTTAAGTTCTTTGATGTATTGGATTCCACGAACAATTCTAATTAGTTAAAACACTGTGTTGCTCAAAATTGCTCGACAATAAGATCAAATTGCAGCAAATATTGCGGAACCTGGAACAGATTGTGGAATCCATGCATAAACAACTTATATGCCTATTGTAACGGAGTCCTGGAGTCCTTAACTGTAAGCGGAATCTACAAGTTGTGAAAGGAACCCGCATTTTGTTTGGTATGCAATAACAAATAACGTTATAAAACAAACTAAAATTTAATCTGTTTTTCTTCAGGGACTCTTTCAAGTTAGTTCGATCTCACTTATTGCAGTTTTTCTATTTCATCTCATATACTGACAAATATCATATTCATCTCATATACTGACAAATGTTCAAAATTCAGTCCAGGTTAATTCAATCTCAACCCAACTCAACCCGCAATCCAACTCAATTACTCACAGCAGTTCAATTCAGTTTAAACCCAACAGCTAAATCTCAAACACTGAAAGATTGAAAACCAAAACAATGAAGACCAAAAACAACAATCTCAAATACTGAAAAAAAGGAAATCCCATTGGATTCGGCTATTTCGTGAATTATTCTTTTTAAAAAAATTAACTGAACTTAGCTTTCATCATTTTTTTTATTTGCCAGTTATTTCAAATTTTAATTCGAATTTCAATTCGATTTAAGAGAAAACAACTTACAGACTAGGACAAGAACAGTTTCAAATGATACTTTTAAATGCTGACAATACAATATTATTAGATCAGGTTTTAGAAAACAACAGACCCGAGTTGACCTCCATACACCGAAAATGGTTATCATACAATTCCATACAACAAGTGTGTGGAAAAATGCTTGTCATACAATTTTCATACAAATTTTAAAAATGGTTGAAAACTGGTATAAACTCATTTCTGTGGATGTTTGATTCTTATAAAACAGTCTGGTGATAAAAACTGAGGTTCTCGTTTTTTGAAAAAAATGCTTATCATACAATTCCCATATATGGGAATTGTATGACTGGCATTTTTTTGATGGCGACACAAAAAATTGAAAGTAATTTTAAAAATTTGGCCCATTTTTGGTTTTTTTTCAACCGCAAATCGAATTTTGTACGCAAACAAACATTTTCGAAATTTTTTTTATTTGCATGCAAAATTTAATATTTTGTGTACATAACGTAGTCCTGGATACGATAAATTTTGCTTTTATTTTCTTTTCACTTAAATTTTTTTTCAAAAACGCTGAAAATTCCTATTTCTTTTGTATGGGGTGTTAATGTAAGCCTTGATCAATGTCTGATTACTTGAAAATTTGAAAATTTAAAATAATCATTATTTAAAAATTTTGCCAAAAAAATAAAAATTCGTTACTTTTGTTATATCAATTGTGAAAAACATCCAAATTCAGGTCGTTTGATATGCATTGTAAATCCAAGACCGTCCAACCTTTGGTGTTTTGAGTAACCAAGGTCTTTGTGACTTGTGTTCGGTTGCAAACACAACCGAAAAGTTTTCAGAAACTAAATTTAGAAAAAAATAAATCAAAATTTTTGGTTTATGGAAAAACACCTATCATACAATTTTCATATATGGAAAAATGTTTATCATAGAGATTTCATACAATGTTCTGTACGTATGGCATTGTATGACAAGAAGTTTTTTTCATAAATGGAAATTGTATGATTAGAAGTTTTGGTCAACCCGGAGAGTGATTAAGTTACAACTTAGAGTTTTAAACTCATGCATATTACCAAGCGACTCACTAATCTATGAAAATGTTTCGCTTATTAAATATTGTGAGGTGTTTCCCAGACAATGATTTCCAAAACAGCTTGCTGAGAAATTGATCCCAAACACTTAAGGGGTACAACCTTGTTTCCGGTTTAACAATGATTTCAGATTTTTTCGTGGTTTCCAACGACAATAGTTAAGTCTTTGCTTTTGAACTTCCCCATCCGTTATATATTATTTCTAGCTCTAGGTTTTAATTGTTCATGAGCAAGAACTGGTTTAGTTCAGTTAAAGAATTGAAATTGCAAAATCCCGCTAACAATTCTCGGAATCTGCGTACATTTTCGTATTCTCCACACTAATTTTGCTGACTTCACTTACATTTCGGAGCTCAATTACATTTCGCGGAATCTGATAGTTCTAAAAGGAAGTCACGGAATTTCTTGAGATGAATCCACTAATATTTTGAACACTTTTTAAGACTTGTGCTTGGTTTCCACTGACATACAAACAGCAAGTTGTGCGCCTATCCATTTTTTCACCTAATCATTTTTATATAGGCACTCTGAAAAATCATGAGAAAAGATCGAGTGGTATACAAAAAACAAACTATGTTTGTGAAATGAACGATATTAATAAAAACCGAAAAACCTTCTCAATGTCGAGATAAACACAATTCAACTTTGCTTTTCAGTCTACTTTTAAATTGAGCGATCAATTAGAATGCGCAAAGCACTTATCAGGTTACAAATTGAATTTTAAATTGTTGAATTATCATTTTGCACCTTTCAAGCACAAACTATCAAGAAAAGAATGAGGTTATATGAAAAAAAAACAATCTCGAGCTTGATAAATTTGAAGAAAGATTCGATATTAGTGAAGCAAACATATTTTTCCCAGAAAAGTTTTTTTCTAGCTACACTCAGAAAAACGCAATTTTCGACACGAAAAAAAATCTTAACGTGATCAGAAAACGTGATCAGTTACACAGGAACCGGCTACCTTTGCTATCTTTAGGCTTCTTTTTGTGATATAAAGGTCTCTCTATCACTGCATAGTCAGAAATGCTTTCATGTTGACCAATGAAGCTAGGAAGAGTTTTTGTTTCGAATGTTTGGTGTTTGTAAATACAAGCAAAATCAGTTAATAAATAATTATCAAAAAGAAATGATTGATATACCAAAAAAAATTTCAAATTGCTAACTGAACAATATAGACATCAACAATAGTGAATTGCATTGATTTCGTAGATCTGATCAAATATCAAATAGATTTTTCCAAAGTTTGTGCACAGACTTAAAAAATTGGGCAGATGAATAAAAAATCAGGTATGATAACTTATTTTTACTCCTGTAATTTTAATTTTTTACGTATTTTTTTTAGCCCTTTCTTGAATTTTTTTAATGGATAAAGAAGCATTTTTTTGTAGTTTTTGTTGCATTTTACTAATCTATTGGCCTAAGTTCTGAGTTTTCATCTCATTACACCACGAACAAAACACGACTCGATGAAGGAAAAAGACTATTATTATCATGACTATTGTGTTCTAACCTGTTCTGTACTCGCTCACCAGTTGCTTATTGTTTGAAAATTGAGTTCAAACCTCGGATGATTTTTTTATTTAAGCCGGTTAAAAATAAACACTACATTGAATCAAATATATAAAATATATTTAATCATGGCAATCAAACATGTTTGATCAAGGTGAGTAGTTCCAATGTTTACAGTTTTAGGTTATTTGTAGACAAAAATTTTGGTTAATAGTTATCATTATCTTCCTGCTCAAAATAAAGCAATAACAGCAAAATGTTAGCTGCTTGAACATTCTGAAAACTTTTTTAGTTGCAGCGCTAGTGTTTTATATTCAGTGTGTAGTTGGATAATTAATGTCCAAAACTTCTGTTTATTAAACTCATGGTTGAGCTTCAAAATTTTATGATTATTAGATATTCTTTGATAGATATTTCTCCTGGCTTCTAATTTTTCAATTCAGCCAACGCGGATCATTGTAATCTCACTTGATGCAAGCGGTATCGTTCCTTCATTACCGTTCCAGTAATTCATTTGTACAAGGCTCTCCAAGTTTTCTGAAGTAGTCCTGTTTCCGTTGAGCATCATACGCTGACAGTTTTTAAACCACCAACCTCCTCCTCCTCTGATTGAAGCACAGTTTCCAGGAGATGTGTCTCGATCCCTATCATGAGTACTGAAGGCCTCTCCATTATGATAGTCGAAGCCGCTTGCTAAACCAGTGGTGTTCACCATGTTGTCACTGTTAGCCACCAATGGGCCCAATGACAGATAATAAAAGGGAATAGTGTGAACCTTGAAGTCTAAAACAGGGACGTTTGTCCTCTTGCAGCCACATTTAGTTTGTTTTACACAAAAACTCCCAGACAATTCATCAAGCTTATATAAGTTTGAAACTTTGTGAAGAAAACATAACGATGAAATCAAAAAAGGTGGTAATATATCACGTTAAATCATTTGAATGAAAAAAAATGGTTGTCAAAATCTTATATACTGAAAATCGTTGGTATGAACGAATTATTACACTAATATGAAATTAAGTCAAATTATAAAAAGCATACATTTGCACTGAAAATTTTCTGATTTCGTGTGTACACAGTTTTTTGAAGTTGCTATGATTTTTTTACTAAGAAAAATTCGAATTTTTTTGTTAAAAAATCAAGTGGATGTTTTATGATGATTTTTTTAAATTTACCTGTCCATTCTCCCCAGAAGAGTTCATCGTCTGTGAATTGGCGCATCGAAATTCGGACATTCCATTTTCCAATCTGGGTCAAAATAAGAATTCTCTGTAGCCCAAACCACAAATCCCCTGCTCCACAGATATCTCCAAAACCTGCCTCATATGCCTCAAATCCGCGATTGAACAAAATATTGTCGCCAAATCGTTCCCGCCTCTGTAGAACTATCTCCAATCCCACATCTTTTCCTCTTAGATCCACAAATGATGCACCATTCAGACACTAAATTTAGCAGCTTTTTATGAGCCCTTCTAAAGTTATTCTATTCAGATGACTGTAATCCGTTATTCTAATGTTTTTTACGTGATGACAGTCGCTAAGTTGTAAAATTGAAGTCCACTCTAAGCCGAAAATTTACTCAAAATGTCATCAGAAACAGTTTGGAAAAATATATATTTTATTCTTCTGCTGGTTTGTTGTTGGTTCGTACCTCTGCTTGTGTCTGATGCAGTAAATGAACTTAATTATTTTAAAAAGTTTTATTTTATTTTTTCATAGACTGCAAGTTATTTCAGAGTCACCTTTTTGCACTAAATATTTTATTAAAAGACTAAAAGACTGCGGTAATTATAACTTTTTTGAATTCGAGTTCCGCTCAACTAATTGCCTCTCAGCCGGCTACGCGTATTTAGTTCTCCGTCATTGCTTCTTGCCAATATTTATGGGCATGCGACTATTCCTTACAACAAACTGCCATTTGTGAGACAAAAAGACCGGTGAATTTCTTCTCATGTCTGGTAAAAATTCATTGTTTCCAGAAAACCACAGTTTTTTTACTATCAAGCATTTTGACGTTTTTCAGTGACTTTAGCACAAAAGATACAATTAATTGATAATTCATTGGTTTTCTTTCAACTGCTCTCGAATAACAAATTACTTTTGAAAAAAGATAAGATATGCGTTTCAGACTGCTGATATCAAAATTACGATTTTTCATTTAGTGTAATTTAAAATCACGTGCCTGATCTCAATTCAAAACCTTTTATGAGCGCAACAGTCTTATGTTTTACGCTTTCACTGTAAAGTTTTAAGTCTTCAAAATTTTGATTGCGCAGTTCAATTAGGCCCCAAGCTCTTTTAGGGTTTTCTCAGCACAGCCGCATGAAATTATGCAGATTCTGGGTTTGATCAAAAAATAAGTCGATACAAAAAATACAAGATGGAACAAAAACTCACCGAAAGTTCTCCCAAGCTGAAATCTACGCTCTCAATGCTGCTGGAAAGATCTGCTAATTGCGCCTTGGTCTCATTTATTTCATTGGATAATTTAACCGTCAGAAACATAAGAATGACAACAGATACCTAAAATTTTAACCATCCATTGTTTATTTACCCTAGAAACTAAAGTTAAATAAGAATTGAGGTATAAAGAATGTTTGAAAAACAAAAAACATCCCGGGCTGACCTCCATAAACCGAAAATGCTTATCTTAAATTTCTTCACACCGAAAATGCTTATCATACAATTGCCTACATCAAATGTATAGAAAAATGCTAATCATTCAATTTTCATACAATTTTTTTGAAAAATTTCTAAGTAAAATTGAAAATGCCCCAAAAATTGCTTCAACCTCGAATCGAATTTTATACTCAAACAAACTTTTCCAAAAAAAATAAATTGCTTGCAAATTTTAATTTTTTGTTAGCATAACGTAGTCCACGATGGACAAAAATTTGTGTTTTTTCCGTTTTTCTGGATAACTTTTTTAAACAGGCTAAAAACTCCTGTTTTTTTGTAAGGCATGTTTATATATGCCTTCATCAATGTTTGATAAGTTGAAAATTCAATTTTTAAAGAAAATCATCTTTGAAAAAATTAAAAGTTTGATGCTTTCAGTATATCATTTCAGATCGCTTCCAATGCATTGTCAATGACAGACGATCAACCTTTTGGGAACTCTAGTGTTGAATACACCATGGGTTTAGTCACTTGTGTTCGGTCACGATCACATCCCAAAAAATTTGTTAAATAAAATTTAGAAAAAATCAAATTTTTGGTTTATGAAAAAATGCTTATCCTACACTTTTCATTTATGAACAAATGCTTATCCTAGAGTTTTTTTTACAATTTTCTGAGTCTACGAAACTGTAGGAAATTGTAGGATAAGCATTTTTTCATATTTGGAAATTGTAGGATAAGCATTTTTGGTCAACCCGGGAATTCACTTTCAAATGTGTCATTAAATTTTGTTGTAAATTGTAACTCCTGTAAAATTGCAAGCAACTTCAAACTTCGTCAAGAGTTAGACCAAAAAGAAATGAACATGCAGTTTTTGATAGGAAGAAATGAAAAAATGAATTAAAAAAGGATCAAAAAAGCAATCCAGCATATAGAATATTATCCTAGGTGACCATTTGCTGCCTACAGGAAAAAGATCAGCACAAACATTTACAAAAGTCCTGAACTGAGATTTTAAAAGTTTAAACCCTAACATACTGAGTTGTTTTGGAGCATGTTGTGGTGAATTTTGAATTGAATTTCATCGCTTCTACTAAATCCAATATTTGAGATTGTACTTACTGCCATTAGAGCAACAATTACCACCAGTACAACCACCAAAATCATCAAGCATCTCACAAACGAATTGCTTTGTTGTAGCTGTTTGTTGTTTGTTTTTCTGCCGTTTTCGTCAATATTTGCAGGCTCATCGTAGATATCGCCATTTTTTTTACCGTCAGAAGCCTGCTCGTTTTCATTGACGTATTGCCTTGATTCAGATTCTTTAAATTGAATTTGGACATCACCTGTCGATGTATTAAGAGAAGCCATTTTTTTAATTTTTTTGCGAAAAAGTCGCATAATTTTTGAAAAAAAAAATGATGTCCGTTTGAATGATGTCCGTTTATGAGCAGCAACTATTATCAAAAAGTTTGGTCCAACGTAATTTTTCTATGTGCTCTATGTTTTAATGTGCTGCGTGAAACTGGTGATCAACTGTTTTCTACAACGGCAAAATATATCGTTTTAAGTAATGAGTGTAATAACTGAGCAGAAAATTTGCATAAAATAAATTTTGTTTTTAACTAATTTTAATCTTTTGATTTTCAACAGTCTTTCTATTGAAGAAAAATAATTTATGTATAATAGTAAAATGAAAAATATTCAACAACTTTCGGCCAACTTACTGCTGAACGCTTGCTCAACTCGTTACAACTCGTTTGCGCATTTTTTCTTAATAGTGGTATTTGATACTCTTTTTTTCTAAAAATGGAATACTTTTTCACAATAGAATACGTTGAACATGCGCGAAAAAAAAGTAATTGAAACCTTCAGCAGGCACTTGAAAAAAGTTCTTTGTGAGCCCTTTCTATCTTTTCACCATCTTCCTGCAGTTTTTTACTATCACACAAGGTGAAACTGTGTTGAAAAATTGTTGTATGAACTGATGATTTAGCCAGAAAAACATATTTGGCCTTCAAAATTAAACTATTAAGACCAACTGTAAATCCCAAAAAATAATCGTCATAGTAGGGGACAGTAAAAACGGTCTATTTGCAAACAAATCACCATACATCGCCTGAGCAGCATTTGAGAAGTGAAGATTTTCTTTTTGCTTTAAGTATTTTTTATTTTTATCTTAGTCATATTTCCTAGATCATTGTAGATCCTTTAGAAAAAACTGAAAATTGAAGAGGTTTGAAGATCAACCTTATTAGTAACAAAAAATTTCCAATCTTATTAATATATAAGGCGAGAAGAGATATAACTGACACTGGGAACGGCTTGCACAGATCATCCACTAAAAGTTGTGAAGTTATAAAGTTCTCAGTTATGAAGTTATAATGTTGGCGTTATTTCAAGTAGAATTTGGGTTTGACATGTGTCACATACATTGAAATGTGTAGAATGCAGAGTGGCAAAATTTCGTAACTTCAGGTTCTAGTTGATTTGCATTAGATGACCGATGGAAAATATTTCACTCGGCCTCATAGAGTCATAAGTGATGTAGTTTTAGCTGAAAAGCAGATCACCAGCATCACCCGGGTGGTCCTCTTGGAAGTCTTGAGAGAAGTTGTGAAACATATAAAGTTGTTTGTAGAAACTAGGCCAAAAGTGATCATTTTTCAATCTTTTTCCCAGTGTTCTTTTCGAATAGTGTATTTGTCCAACAAAACTTTCACTTTGTTTCATCTTGTCTAGAGAAGTCTGGTAAAAAAAAATTAAATTTGCAACGATTAGATTAGCTTGGGATGTTTTGGAACCTAGTGGTACTTCAATAAAAGGTTTTGCAAAGCATCTTCTACTAGATGTAATAGACGCATACTAGGTTCTAGTATCAAGTCATTAGTCCCTTTTGCAAAGTTTTTTTTCTTTTAGAACTTATTCATATAATAACCCTTCTTGGTAAACACTATGTGGGTTGTTCTAAAAGTGAGTGAGCATGTTGAGTTTACCCAGTTTTAAAGTATATTCAGGATATCCATCCTTAACTGGTGGGTGAGGCCATTTGTGAAAAAACTAAAAGGGTCATAAAAAGGCCCGGGTTGAGCAAAAATGCTAGTCTTACAATTTCCATATATGGAAAAATGCTAGTCATACACTTTCCATACAAATCCATATGAACAGAAAAATGCCTGAAAGGTCTGTGATTAGTATTTTTTCAAATATGGATATTGTATGACTAGCAATTTTTCATATATGGAAATTGTATGACTAGTGTTTTTTTTCAAAAAACAAAAATAAAAAGTCAAAGTTTTCAATTGTAGCAGCCCAAAAAACGCTTAAATGTTTTGTCAGCAATCGAAATGATTGCTCAAAGCGTTTTTTTCACAAAAATTTTATTTAAAAAAAAGCTAATCATACAATTTCAATATATGGAAATTGTATGATTAGCATTTTTTTTTCATATTATTTTTTTTCCTTTTTTATAAAGAGATACCAATTTCGATAACAAAATAACAACAAAATACCTTTGAAATTCGATTAAACAAAATTTGCAAAAATGTATGAAAATTGTATGACTAGCATTTTTCCATAGACTAAGTAGATGAAATTGTATGATTCGCATTTTCGGTTTATGGAGGTCATCCCGGGGGGTGGTTTTTCTACAATCCATTGCGATCATTAGCTTTTGAATCTTAAGCAAAAAGTGCAAAATTGTTCAATTGAAAATTAGAATAAATGATTGTATTTAGAGGAAGACTCTTCAATTACTCTCGTTTCGACGGGTTAAATTTTATGATGTGAGACGAAAAACCGATTTTTTTTGGAATAAAAGCGCATTGAAAAGATTATTTTTAAGAGGGTCATAATTTATTAGTGTGACAAAAATATGAGTGCTTTTGATTATATTAGTGAAGCTATCGCTTATAATTACTTGTATCACTTAAAACGAATCGACTAAATGGGATAACTCATGCTTAGTTAGATATGACTTATATGCTTCAGTATTTTTATGCAGGATTTCTTTCAACGTCGTACATTTAAGAATTAGGGATATTTAAAATTTAAAAATATTTAAAATGTTTGTTAATTTCCTCTGTAAAGTAGTTTTTAATCTGTGTGAAAAGCGTTAGTATCTTGTTGCTAAATTTCAAATGTGATTGTGATATTTGTCAATACCTTCTCTGTTAGGTTGCTTGCTAGATACTGGCAAGAAATTAAAGATAGTTTAGGAGCAGGGATAGTCATCAAGTTTATTCTAAAAGTTTTTTCAAACTGCGGGGTGGTGATCTGGATGTTATTTGATCTGAAATAGAGGACTATTGGAGATAATGTATGAGCTCTTAGGTAGAACATGTTACGGTTAATTTTTTTTCTACAAACAAAGAAATTTGAAAAATACAGTTTGAGCTGGATACTTTTTTTGAAAAAATTTATATTAAAGGTCTTTTACGCAAATTTAGAAATTAAGTATAAATTAATGAAGCAGAAAAAAACACATCCGGAGAAGGAACCGTTGATCAATTAAGCGTACCGTTCTGATGCCCCTTGAGGGAGGTTTGGAATTAACTGAATGATTTAAACTTTATCAAACGTGGCCATTATCTATGAAATTTTTGGTTGAAATCATTAGTTTAACATTCCTGTACAAAAAAAAATGAAAAAAAATTCAAATAAAATTCATGATGAACGATTGTGCTCAGAAGAACAGTCTTCAAATACTTTCGTTTCTACGGGCTGAATCTGTTTGTGTGTGAGAAAAAAGCCGACTACATTTTTGGGAAAAAAGCCGGCCAAAATAAATTTTTTTATTGTTTTAATGCGCTAAAAAAATCAGTCCTTTTGGCAATTTTGATAAAAATACGACAGAAATATAAATTTGAACGTGAAAAAAATAAAATTAATGTAATGTAACAGATTAAAAAATGTTTCGATTCTAAATGTCTATTGTAACCTTAGGCGCATATTTGTGAGAATCCAATTGTGGCTGCAAGGTTTCCAAAAATGATACCAATTTTTTATTTTTTATTGTTCTCATTATAAATACCATAGAACCTTATAAATACCATAACTGATCTAAAAATTCATATTCTGAATGTGACATCTCGCGAAAGTTCTGCTTATAGTGTAGTTTTGCTTCAAATACAAGTAAGTTTTTGACACTAGCTTTCCACAATCTTTGGTCTTCATCCTTGCTAGTTCAAGTGATTGCGAACTGTTCTTTGTTTTAGGTCTTGTTAAAACACTTTTCTAGACTTTCAATTAATTTTTTTGCTTCATTTGCTTGACAAAGATAGCGTCAACTTGAAGTATCTGGGTTTGATCCTGTAGTCATTTGAAATCTTTTTTACAAATCCGACTCAAATTCTTTCATGAACGGTTTAAAAAGTGGGCATCGATAAATTTATGCAAACTCCACTTCTGGGTACACCTGATTTGTTGATAGTTTTCTCGGATTTCCTTCTGCGTTTCTAAATTTTTCCTTCTACAGGTATCTTTGCGAAGTTTGTCAATAGATTTTTTTCCATTCAAGGGAAAAGGTTTCTCAACTTTTTTCTAATAATTATTGATTATGCACACTCTTCATCTGCTTAGAATGTACATGATTCTTCGGGTAATCAGATAATATTACCTTTTTTCCAACTCTTGGATCATAATATCAATGTTCATGTAATCTGGCGAGACGTATTCTGCGACAATTTTTCATAACATATTTTAAATAACATGGTTTTTGTAATTGTATTTCCAATCTAGGAATACAATAATACGATAGCTATTGACTTTTGTAGAGACTTTTCCGCCTGTCGGGCCTTTTACTCTTTTCTTGTGTATCTTATTTGGATCTTGCGGACATCTTTTAACCATCAATGAGCTTCATCATGATGGTGCGTCCATCTAATAGATTGAAATTATAAAAGTTTCAAAATTTTTGATGGAAGGCGTTTGGGAATACTTTTTGAATCTTCATGGAAAGGGCTGCCTGCCACTATTCCTTTTTCTCTTAGTCTCCCTAATTCGTATTTACATTCAATTGGGTCGATGCATACCCTTCTTTGTAGATTACTTAAAAAAAAATGTGACGCGTAATCTCTCTTTCTTAATCAATTCTATACAAGAAACGAAGAGAGACTATGCCAATTTTTCAGTCTAATCATGTCGCTGTGGTAGATGGTTGTTAATGATGATGTATCACTTTTTTATGCCTAAAATGTCGCATTCCAAATGTTATTGTGTTTCATGTGCACGTGTAACGCGGAAGGCGGTGATAGCAAAGGAACTGTAGATGGTAAAAATAATGAGGTTGAAATTAGTTTTATAGTTCGATCCAAAACTAAATAGTCTTTTCCGCGGGCAAAAAGAGTGGTCATTTAACCAGGTTTGTTTTGAGGATCTCCTAGTGGTGTTGGTCTAGTTGCAGCCTTATAGCCTTTCGGTTTGATTCTAATCAAGTTTGAATAGATTTTTGTAGTAATTTCTCTCTTTGAGGTTTATATGTTTGGGGAGCCGATGACATTTCTTCTAAATTTTGTGGAATAAATGAAGGTATTTGTGACTTAGATTGAGGTGGTTTGCATTCTAAAACTTCGGTTTGATTGGAACTTTTGTCTAAATATCGTGAAGCTGGCGTAAAATATTTTTTGTTTGATTTTTTCCATAACCTTTTTAGTATTTTATCTTCATTAAAACTCTAACGAAAGTGCTCTATATTATTCCTCTATGGCAAAGCTCGGAGTTAAAAATGAAGAAATGTTTTAGCTGTTGTCATAATTTAAGTACTACTGAAACAAAAAAGATTATTAAAACGCTGAGTGCGCAATTTAAAAATTGTTATTTGACGAAAAATATCAAATCACTTTAGAAATTTTTTTGGAGTTCGCCAATTTAAAAATATTTACCATAGAAACGTTTATTGAAATATGAAAAATTTAGTTATAAGTTTACAGATAAAACATGTATTTGAAATTTTCTTGAGAATTGAGTAAAACTGACGAAAGAAATTGAACTTTGAAAAGTGAGTTTTTATTAATTGTTTTAAGCTGAAGATGAAAATTCAAATATAAGAAGTGGTTTTCCGAAAGTGGTTTTATGATATTTATTCTAGATATGACCGGAAGATTAAATTTAAATTCTAGTTTTTCGCCGTTACAGTTTGTGGTTTTATAATAATTGTTTCAGATATGAACATATATTCCATCTTTAAGAACTTCCCTTTTCGTGTAAAAGTAACCGAGTTCTTTTTGTAGTATGTTCATATGTTCCCACTATATGGTAAGAGTTTTTGAAGCCGCGTTTCGTTGACTTCAAGCCTACAGCTTCGTCAATAATTCGTCTGTATTTGGACATTGGTCCATCGAAAATATCTTCAGGAGTTTTTTGTTGAAACTTTTGCTACTAAAGTTGAATTTGAAAATCATAGCAGCAATACGTCTTGCTGCACAGGCACAACAATTCAAAACAGCAAAACTCTTCATTGAATAGTCCAGGTTATTGTTTATCATGCTTTTTATGAACAGCACAGCATGTACATGAGAAGATATTTTTCTTTTGATTGGCATTAAATCGTATCTACAGTCATTTCGACGAATTTGTTCCAATTGATTTTTCTTGGCAGGTAAAATACAATCGTCCAAAATCTCTTTGGCTAAAGTTCGATACAAAGAGTCCGGTCCGAATCCATCTCCAGTTCCAGGAATTTATTCTCATCACAAAACGTTTCAAAAACTTTGTAGTGAAGCTGGCGTAGCCCTACCAGCTTAGCATCTTTAAGAAGTAAAAATCTACAATTATTCGTTCTCTATGTTCAAATGTTGACTTCAATAGTTGTACTTCATATTACTCTTTTTCACAAGATTCAATCGCTTGAAAAAAATTTTATTTATTACTTTGTGTGTCTTCTCACCGCCGAGGTAATTAGCTATTCTGTGTCTGGATCCAGACATTAAATTGACGAGCTGTTAACCGGAAGATTCATCGTCTCAGCCACGACTCCAGAGTTTGGAATCTCGTCTCCTTCACGTCGAGCATCAACAACAGAATGATCAAAGTTGATGAAGCGTTTCGCACGTGTGTACTCAAAAGATGTCTAATTAACAAAAAATGTGTGTACATTTTTTTTACATTGAAGTCCAAGTCCAAGATAAAACTTAACGATGGGAGTGATGAATGTACCATTTTCCAATTTAAAGCTAGAAATCAGATGTGGGTTTTTCAGCAAATCGTTTTTTTCAGCGTAGTTTTTCTTGTATTCTCCAATATCGTTACGGCAGACGTCAATGATTTTAAAAATTGGAGGAGAATTGGAAAACTTGTATTTCAACTTGTCGATAACTTATTTAATCGAATTGTACATTGCCAGAAAGAGATTCGTTCTTTGATTTTTCAAGTAAAGTATCAGTAGATAGAGGTCTTTTAAATGGAAAATTTGACTTGACATGACTCATCACTGTAGAATGTTCTAAACTGCTCCCACCACTCACACTTTCTCATTTTCTGACTAGTGTAACTTTAATATTTTATATACTCTCGTCTCAACTCCATCCGGTAAGCATTTCCCGGTTAACATGATATCAAACTTTCTTCACAATCTCAAAAATCTGTACATATTTTTGATGGAAAACTGACCTAAATTGGACAAACCAGGAATTTCAAGGCCTTTTGTCTAAGGAAATCTATTTTTAGCTTTTTAACTTTGCGCCATAATGAAGTCATTAAAATGAGCGCGAACACTGATAGCGTCCCAAACCTTTTCATGTTTTTTTTTTAAAAATTTCTGAACAGCTCTGGCTTTTTAGAACATTTTCTAATATGGCACAGCTTTCTGTGAAACATTTCACAGTACAAGGTACTATAAGAACGACTATGAGCACCTCTTTTGATGTTTTATGAGATCATGTAAATGAATATTTTGACTTTTCATTGGGTCTTGTTACTATGATATTCTACAAGATATACTGTTCCTCTCGGCCCTGATTTTTTTCTGCATTACAACTCCATTCTAAAGACAAATCTTAAACTTGTTTCTGAAATGCTTAATTTTAATTAACGTTGCACATGTTCGATTTTGCTCAAAGCCAATGCAATTTAATTGATAAATGAAATTTAAAAAACTTGTAAGATTTTATTGTATGGTTTTCCAGTAAAAAACTACAAACAAAATTCTAAAAATTTTGCCAGCAATTGTTTACATAATAGAGTGAATCCAATTTTTCTGGCTATGTTTAAGAATTATTTCATCTTGCTACAATTTTTGTTATCTTTTCTATCATTATGAACCTAATGCTGCATTTTATGTCATTTTTGTTCAATTCTTATAGAAAAAAAAATTAAAAAATGTTTGTCGAGGCACAGCGCTATAGTATACTTCAGTCAAACAAAAGAGAAGAGTAAAAATTCTTTTTCTTTGCACAATTGTACAAATTTTTTGTCGTAGGTCGCAACGAAATTAAACGAAATTTAAAAAATCATCCACTTTGGCTTTCAGTCGTAACATATAATGCCCAAATGTCAACGCGGTCAATTGTTTGCTTTTGATTTTGATTTATTGAGTAACAACGGAATTTTTTTTTCATAAAAAATACTTTGTTCACTTTGCATACTTTCATTTTGTTATCCCAATATTTCAAACAAAAACAAGCCTTTTTTTCATGGGAGCTAGAAAATGTCAAAAAAAAGAACTAATCTAAACAAATTCTTCAACCAGTTTAAAAAGCCATTACATGATCTTCTAGTCAAAATTTAAATCTTAGTTATGGAAAAAAGAAACGATTAATCAACTGATATTGAAAAAAAGTTCGTTTTGGGCATGTAGTAGTTTTTGATATGACCTCACGTCTACTGACTAACATCAAATACGTAAGCACTATCGGGTCAAAAGACAAAAAAGAAATCATTGAATTGTTTTCCAAGTTTTCCAAGTTGCCTCATGTGTTTTCTTTGCATTCTTTTGAAAACTGTGAAAAAACTTTTGAGATTCCGAGATTCGTTTAAAAAAGATTTAATTAGACATCTTTTCAATTACACTTTTCTTTCGTTTTTCATGAAAAAAAAATTTTTACGCCCAGCCGAGAGAGCTGTTGAATTACACTTTTTGTTTCAACGAAATGAAACACTTTGTATTTTCTATTTCTGATAACCTCCCAAATCTTTTCATGCAAATGTTTTTCAGTTCAACTTCTCGACAACTCTGCTTTTCTGAGTTTTTGTCTAGATTGACACATCTTTCTCCAAAGACTTTCACATCATTTTAAGAATAATTTTTTCTACGTGAAACTTTTTCTATGTGAATGAGTATTTTGAGAGTTTCCCTTCAATCTCGTTTCTCTGATATTTTACCAGATCTACAGTTTCTCGCTACCCTATTAACTTATATAGGTCATACAGGTCATTTCTTCAGAAAAAATTTGAATCTGTACTTGAGCCGAGTAGTTATTTTGTTGTTTCTATGATTTTCCTCTAAGCATTTTGCGATTTCATCTAAGATATAAGGACAAGACCTATGAAGTGAATGGAAGTAATTTCGACCCTCGAGATATAAGTTGTGAAATTTAATGTTTCTATGCACTGATGAGTTAACTAGGATTGTAGCATGGCTTGCTTACATAAACTTATTTGTTATAAGTTAACTAACATAAATTTTTCTCATTTGTAAAAAAAAAAACGGTGTCCCAGTTTTTTTCTCACAGACGCTATGCTGCTTATCTAGCAATTGCGTCGACATCAGGAGCGTCTCCAAGTTTTTCAGCCTTTTCTTTTTAATTAAAAGTTGCTGCACTTTTTGTTATCTTTTTCTATCGTTATAATCCTGCTGCTGCTTTTTTGATTTTTTGTTCTTTTTTCAAAAAATTTTTCAAGGAACAGCGCTATGGTAAAGTATGATAGAGCTAGCATAATGAGCAACCATTGTTATTTGCCCAGCTAAGTTTAAGGTCAATCTAAAAATTGAACGCATTTGACACTGAAATTATGCAGCCAGATAAATTGAAAATTGAAAAAATTTACTTTACAAGGATTATTCAAACTGAATTGGTCGGCTCGAAAACACAAAATCGTGGTCAAACATTGTTTGTAGAAAAAAATGACATAATTGTGCTTCGCATAACTTGTAAGTATGCAGAAAAAATCCATATTGCTCCAGTTTTTGCCAGAAAAACAGGGTTACTTATATCAGTGTTATGAATATTCATAAAATCATTGGCAATCATGAAAACTTTTTAGAGGAAATTTTTCACCACAAAGACAATTTTTCTGAATTCAAAACTTTTCTGATTATTAGCAGTGATCAAAACTAAGCCTATTGTTCCGACTTTCGATACGAAAGTAACGGAATATTTGTGCTCGGGGTGGGTTTTTTTTTCTTCAGACAAATTTCGACTTTTTAACTAGCCATTTTTGACGGAATTTTTTAATATCATTCGAAAGCTACTGTTGTCTTGAGCCTAAATTTGAAAAGATATTTCACCTGTGATCAATTTTCGTAAATTTAAGGGGGGGTTTAAAGATTGCCATTTTGGCCAATTTAGGACAATTAGCGCGCGATATATTTCGCGTTATTAACGCGTAAGCGTAGAGTTAATCCATCTTAGAAATCGTTCCAAATTGGTTAAAAGAAGCCTATTTTCCATAATTGGTTTGTTACAAGGAGCAAATTCTCTCCTTTTATACTTTATATGGCGTGTGGGGGGATGATTTTCAAATAAAAAAATTTCAAATTTTAGAATTTTTTATTTACATTTTGTTTTATTTCATTAAATTTTTAAATGTTATTACTGCTCCATAAACTTTAAAAGGCAGTCAGAACATTCAGGGCTTCGCCCTGATACGAGCAGTCTTGTTTTTAAAAGTGCCAGTAAGTTTGTCATGGAAGTGAAAAGAATCGTAAATGCAAGTTATAGCTATACAATTCTATCTAGTTTGATTTGGTGAAACGTGCTGTCTTTTTGTTCCGACTTTCGATACGAAAGTAACGGAATACTTGTGCTCGGGGTGGGTTTTTTTCTTCAGACAAATTTCGACTTTTAAAGTAGCCATTTTTGACGGAATTTTTTTTACATCATTCAAAAGGTACTGTTGTCCTGAGCTTAAATTTGAAAAGATATTTCACCTGTGATCATTTTTCGTAAAGTTATGAGGGTTTAAAGATTGCCATTTTGGCCATTTTGACCAATTTGGGACAATTAACGAGCGATATAATTCGCGCTATTAACGCGTAAGCGGAGATTTAATCCGTCTTATACATCGTTCCAAATTGGTTGAACGAAGCGTATTCGCCATAAATGATTTGTTACAAGGAACAAAATCTATGTTTTTGTATTTTATATGGCTTGTGGGGGGATGATTTTCATGAAAAATTTCAAATTTTAGAAAAAAAAATTTACACTTTATTTTATTTCATTTAATTTTTTAATGTTATTACTGCTGCTCCATAAACCTTAAAAGGCAGTCGGAACATTCAGGGCTTCACCCTGATACGAGCAGTCTTGTTTGTTTTGTGTTCAATGTGTCCGTATATTAGTTGTTGTTTATCAAATTAATATCAAGAATTTGCGCTTTGGATAAATTAAATAGTTCTTTTGCAGCTTACAATTCTTTAAAAAGGTTCACAATTAACATGAAACTTTTTTTTGGTTTTCAAATCAATCAAAACATAAATGATTAGTTCTTGAGAAGCAAAAATGTCCTTTTGAGTAGACTAATCGTAGTCATACGAAAGTTAATTTGTTTTTTGGATATACATAAGATATACGTTTGATCATGATTATCTGAAAAAGTTTCGAAAATCAAAATTGCAATTCCGCGTTCAAAAAAAATCGGTTTTTTTTATCAATTCCGTTTTTTTTATCTCAAAACGTTGAATGTGGTAGCTTGAGGTGGTTCCTCATAACTTCAACCACAAGCAGTGATGATTTAGAAACATTTGTGATCAGAGCAGTCCTTTAACTACTACTTTATCTTACTAGGCAACAAGTTATCTATATTGCCTACATTGTCTACAGGGAATTCTTCACAAGAGAAAACAAAAACTAGTAAAATAGAGAGGAAAACGAAGTCTTGAGAAGTTGTATGATCAACAATAATCAAAAATTCAATCAGTGAAGAACGGCTATAGGAAAACAGTGGAGAGTAACTGAAGATCATCATGATACTAGCAGAGATGCAGGCACCGCTTGTAATCCTGAATGCAATATAGAATTGTGAACTAAATGAGCTCGCCATTGAGATGAATAGACCAGAATCAAAGTTTAAACTTTTGCACGCAAAAATGCGGAAAAAAAATCTGAGAAGCTCAGATCGGAATCGCCATTACTGGAGGGTAAATATCTGGATCATATAATCACAGCGAATTACTTACTTGTATATAAACAGCAGGTATTTTGGAACTAAAATGGAAGAAGAAGAGAAACAGAAAAAAAAAGAAAAATAAATAAAATTTAGTACTAAACAGAAACAAGACTGCTCATGTCAGGGCGAATCCCTGAATGTTCCGACTGCCTTTTAAGGTTTATGGAGCAGTAATAACATTAAAAAATTAAATGTAAGAAAAAATAAAATGAAAAAAAAACTTTTCTAAAATTTGAAATTTTTTATGAAAATCATCCACCCACACGCCTTACAAAATACAAAAGGATAGATTTTGCTCCTTGTAACAAACCAATTATGGCAAATAAGCTTCTTTTAACCAATTTGGAACGATTTCTAAGACGGGTTAACTCTCCCCTTACGCGTTAATAGCGCGAAATATATCGCGCGTTAATTGTCCCAAATTGGCCAAATTGACAATCTTTAAACCCCCATAACTTTACAAAAAATGATTACAGGTGAAATATCTTTTCAAATTTGAGCTCAGGACAACAATAATTTTCAAATGATATTTTAAAATTCCGTCAAAAATGGCTAGTTAAAAAGTCGAAATTTGTCTGAAGAAAAAAAAACCACCCGAGCACAAATATTCCGTTACTTTCGTATCGAAAGTCGGAACAATGAAGGAAACTTGAGGAACGGTAGCAGGAAACTGGTCAAGCAAGAGAAGATGCTTTAAATGTGGCAATTGAATCATCGAGTTAGACATTGCAGTAAGGGAGGTCAAATAAACATAATGTGAATGTTTGAACAAGGTCAATTGTAAACTGACTTATCTGAATATTGGAACTCAAATGCAAAAGGACATCAATTACAAAAAAAACAAAACTGCTCGTATCAGGGCGACGCCCTGAATGTTCCGACTGCCTTTTAAGGTTTATGGAGCAGCAGTAATAACATAAAAAATTAAATGAAATAAAATAAAATGAAATTTTTTTTTCAAATTTTGAAATTTTTTATAAAAATCCTCCCCCCACACGCCATATAAAGTACAAAAAGACAGATTTCGTTCCTTGTAACAAATCAATTATGGCGAATAAGCTTCTTTCAACTAAATTGGAACAATTTATAAGACGGATTAAATCTCCGCTTACGCGTTAATAGCGCGAATTATATCGAGCGTTAATTGTCCCAAACTGGTCAAAATGGCCAAAATGGCAATCTTTAAACCCTCATAATTTTACGAAAAATGATCACAGGTGAAATATCTTTTCAAGTTTAAACTCAGGATAACAATACCTTTTGAATGATATAAAAAATTTCCGTCAAAAATGGCTAGTTAAAAAGTCGAATTTTGTCTGAAGAAAAAAAAACCCACCCCGAGCACAAATATTCCGTTACTTTCGTATCGGAAGTCGGAACAATAACAGAAAAATTAGAGTAATTTTTTAAAGATGGAAAATTGAAAAAATAATGCAAAGATGAACAAGCTTAAAACAACACACAAGACGAGCTTGAAAAAAAATTGCCGATCTCATTTTACAGAAAAAGAACAAGAAAAAGTAAAACTTAACAGCGCCATTATTTTAACAAAAGAAAATAGTGTAGTATTCGTTAAGTCAAATTGAGAGACTTGGACCTAAGATTATTGGTTGATTCCGACTCTTCTAATTCACAGTGCCATTTTGCCAATTAAATTTTTTTTAAATTTAATCGAACAAAAGGATGTCCAGGGCTACAAATGGGAAAAATAAAAACATACATCACTTCGAACTTGAAGATGCGGCAGCATCAATAGGGTCAAAAATGTAAAAAAAAAACAGTGCAAGTTGAAGTGGGCACCTATTCAAAAGGTTGACCGATGATTTTCTTTCAACCCATATCTCACTTTGACAGCAAGTTATCAAAACTCAAAAAAAAAAACGTCGAAAACCTGCAGAAATTACGCAGAAGGAACACCAAAAGTACTTTGAAAAAAAGAGAAAACAAAAAAATTAAAGGAATGACAATTACCGATCGAAATTTTTTGTGGTCGTTTTGAAGGGAACAAATTAAGAATAGACAATTAATTTGTGGAAAAAATGACAATATTGCACAAAGAAATATTAGGAATGATTATCTAATAAAAAACACATTTGAGCAGACACTGCCGAGCTTCACAGCTAAGGAACCACAGACCTGTGCTGTGTATTTTCGAATGAACAAGCAAGGCAGCAGAGAAAACACAATTATTTTTGGATCAAATATCCTTAGCAGGACTCGGAAACTATAGATTTCCCTTACGGAGCGGATAAATTGAGACAGTAACTTCGAATTTTGAAGTGCGGCAACAATAAGGTGAAACTTTTTTATTTATAAAAACCAGTGCAAGTTGAATTGGTCACCTAGTGAAAAATTTCACTGGTTATTTTTTGAAGATATTGCTCCAGGATTATCAAATGGAACAAAAAAGTGGGAACAGGCACTGGGGAGATTCACAAATAAGAAATCTCGTATCCAGGGGCAGATTTAGGGAAGGGGTCGGGGAAACGCCTATCTTCTTAACAGGGATTCGACCCCATCACCAACACAAGGGTCCTATATGACATCCGGTATAATTATGACAATTTTTTTTTATTTTAAGGCGGCCAATAGATCCAACTTCTGAAGGCGTCTTCGGCGCTAATATTTACTACTTTTGGAGGGGACAACGCACATTTTTGACCTGTTTTTTTTCAGTATATTTTCTGCGGTACAATTTGGTCGAAGTTCTTCGAAATTTTGAAAACTTTTGAAGGTCCGCACCCCTCGAGAAATTTTTAGATGCTGCGTGTTTTCGAATGAACAATGAAGGAAGAAGAGGAAACCCGGACATTTTTGGATCAAGATTTCCGATGCGAGAAGAAACAGCAGGAGGAAACTGGTCGAACGGATTAGTCCTTGAGTCAAAGAGGGCATCAAGGGAAAATTGAAAGTCAGAAAGAGGAGAGTCAAATTTTGTCATTATTTTGCTAACGGACATCATTTCCCAAAACAACGGGCGGCGACAAACCTGAGATACTTAATTGATGAGTTAGCGATATTTCTATAAAAAATATAGTCAAACAGAGCATTATCAAAGGACGGAATAGCATTTGCAACATCACAGACAAAATCAAAGCGGAGAAAAAATAAATCAACTTTTACAGAAAAAGAAAGAACGAAAGAAAGCGAAAAAAGTTCGAGCTTCAACATGCGGTTACGTCGACAAAACAAACTGGTGCAGCAATCAAATTTTGAAAATGACTCAGAACCAGAAAAGTTAATAGACTCCCATTCCAAAATATTTGTGGAGAAACGAAGAAGAAAATGTATCGAAGAAAGAGTATAGCAAGTGAAACAAAAAAAATCAAAATAAACTATTGAAAGCAACAAACGGCTTTGTGAGCAACTCGAAACTCGACTTGAGCACCGTGAGAGATTTTTAGTGTACAAATACAGGTTACTGAAAATGAAACCAAGAATAAAACCGACCCGAGGAAAGTTAAATCAATAAACGGAGGTAAGCAACAGTTTGAAGCTAACTATAGAGACAGATTTGATTTATATAAATTGATTGTTCAAGATTTGTATAAGAGATGTATTGAAAACATCTGATTGTGACATGGAACAAAATAAACGATTTAGTACTATCATTGATCGCTACAGTGCCTGTAACTAATCTAGAAGAGCCCTAAGTATAGTACTACCACCAGAATGTTACAATTCCCACGACGAATTACTTGTTAGGAAACTTGCTGAAGGGGTGAAATGATATTGAAAAACTAAAGTTTAACTTATGAATGAGGTTACGGATTATCCCACTTCTTACCAGAGGGTGGTGGCCAGTAACATGAGACTCGCCTTATAGGCAAAAAACTCTTCACTCGGTATAGAAACTCTAACTCTGTCTCCTTTTGTGTTTTAAAAGAACTAAAAAATAGACGATATGCAGAAAAGCAGCCAGATAAATTCAACAGGGCAAAATTGAAGATTTAAAGAAACATTATAAAAACTCAAAAACAAAACAAAACTGAAGCGCAAAGTGAAAGGCATGTTCTATTAGAGCAAAACTGTTGTTCATGAAACATGTCTTTTAAGTTGGGCATTTGATTAGATATGATATAAACGCTGATCAAAATTGACTGCATGGGACCAGCAGGTGTTTCGTTCTTGAAACTTCTTGTCAAGATCTTAGCTTATGTTGGATTATCCAAGAAACATAGCTATTTTGCCAAGATCTTGCAAGAACTTGGCCAGATAACCACGTTAGTTTCCATGATCTTGACAAGATATACATCTCAGATCATATGCTCGCGAAAAGTAACTTATCAAAACTTGGGATCCAAGATCTTGTCACCATGTGCATGGCATCGAGGATTATGAAAATCTTTGAAAGATCTGGTCAATCTTGGACATGATACTCAAACAAAAGAAACCTCAAATAAGTTTGCGTTGGTAATTTTTACAAGTGTTCGAATACAATTCAGCAAATTGTCAAAGTTTTTGCAAACTTAAGGGATTTGTTTTCGGCGTTTTTTGAAACTCATTTGTTTGATTACGATTTAGGATTTGTTGAAGCAAAAAGTATTGAGTGCAAGTAGAAGCACAACTTATTCAAATTTAATTTCAACGAATCATGTTATCTCTAGATAAGGTTTGTTAAAAATGTGCTCAGCTTATTGATGTTTTTATTTTCAAAATTTCAATCTCTTATATATTTATGTTCAAATTCTGATCAAAAACATATTCAAACAATATTTGACAAAATCAAAAGGTCACAATTATTCGAATTTTGTGTCCATTTCGGTGTACATGTCAAAACGTTTCTCGCTGCAGACTAAACAAGTGGTAATTGTGGTCACTCGAAAAATGCACTACTCGAAATCACAGGGCCTTAAAAAAAGGCTGTAATTGGATTCTCGAGGTATCTCGAAAAGATATGGGATAGTTTTTGTATTAGATCCGTGGTATCCAATCCATGTAGCTGGAGGGAAAAGTATTTGTGACTACAAGAAAAAATTCAGAAAAATGACGAATACTTTGCGAGTGAAACACTCTGCGGTCTGGTTCAAATTTTTCTATTTTTTTTTATTCTGATTGGTTCAAATTTTTCCATCATTTGGTCGTTCTTGTTTCTTTTCTTGAGTCTGATTTTTTTTTACCACATCTATATTTCATGACAATTTTTTAAAAAACCGAATTCCAAAAAAACTGTGAACATTGATAATGGGTACAAATTTTTATATAAATTTAACAGAACAAACATACTCGGTTGCTATGTAGTTAGTAGAACCACTTGCGAACCTAGTTGGTGTCAGACGTCTCGAGTTTCGACTTGTACATTTGACCCACTTATTTACAAAAGTTTTGGTTCAATTCAAATATGTGGTCATAATACAGTTTTTTGGTTTTTATAGAAAATGATTTATAAGACAATCAAAGCTCCGGACAATGCGCTAGGATAATAGTCATTCCATTTTTAAAAGTTTTTGCTAGTTTTCAGAAGTTTGTGCGTTAAAAACGGCGGGTGTTCAACAAAACGCCATATGTACAAACCGCGCTATCTACAAACCGCAATATCTACAAACCGCCATATCTTGAAGCCGAAATTACATCAGAATAATGTAAATTGCATAAGAATTACTTAAAAATTGCATAACAATAGTGAGAATATGTTGTTATGATGCGTAACAAAAATAATTTTCGCCTTGTTTGAAGGGTAGTCTTTTTTGTTTTGTTGGCCCTTAGGCTTGTTGACCTGTCTCAATGATTTCTTAATGAGTTTTAGAATGAGAATAAGTTTTTTAATGAGTTTAGAATCGAAATAAACTAGCTCGCTCAAACAGAATAATTTTCCTTTAAACAAGAATTGGAAATTCTCAAAAAGCCTGGCTCGGCCAATTGTTTAGCAACTTGTTCGTAGTGTTTGCAGCTACAGCTTGCTTGTCCAGAACCATACTGCTTGGCTGATTTTCAAATTGCTTAAAATTAAAACATATACAAGGTATTCCGCTCTTTTTACTATTTAGAACTTTCTTATTTCTAAGGCGGCAATAAAAGCGAGCCTAGGCTTTTATGAGAATCCATAATTGAAACGGAAACTAAGCAAAATTGACTGAAATTTTTTTACACTCCAGAAAATTTAACCAAACTTTCTACCACCAAAAGAAGGAAATATATCAAATTCGTATTGTGGAAATTGACTTTGGCCTGTTTGATACCGCAAATGAGTAGTCAAGTTGAACTGAAAGCGCTTTAAAGAACTATAAGTTTTTTATTGCTTTGAGTTTTATCGGGTTGCAACATAGGATTATGCAGAATGATTAGGAGATTAGTAGTTCATATAGACAACTTTTTTTGGAGGCGCCACACGGTTTGAAGAAGGAATTCTGCGAAAACCAGTAAAACGAAAATGGGAACTAACAAGGAGCTGAATTTTAGACTTATTTGTAGTACACTATTAAAATCAAAAAGAAGAAAAGCATGAGTGCAGAGGCCAGTGATATGGAAATTCCGGATAGCTTCATTGCTCTGACAAAGTCATTGATAGGAAAAGTATAATTGGTCACGGTTTTGGCAAAATTTGATCTTGCAGAGCTTTCGAATGATGTCTTGATAATAATAATAAAAATTGAGAGAACAGCCCAGTAGTATTCAGAGCTCTGCAATTGTTGTGATAACGCTCTCTAAGCAATAATTCAGTCAAAAAAGGATTTACCAAATATCTCGGTATGAAAAACATTATATGGTTGTACCATCCGCGTCACCTAGCGACACTGACTTTTGAGCTAGACTCATCAAAGAATTCCTTCAGTTTCTCATACCGTAAGCGTTTTATAAGCTTTGAAAAGCGTTAGCTCATCACTAGGAGCTATGAAATTTGCAGCACTGTCGGCTATGAGCCGTTTCAGACTAGCCTTCCAAGATGAAATGGCTAACTCCACGATCGTCAGCATTGGGCTGTACCTCGGTAACTATTTCAGTGACAACATACCAGGAATTATCATGCTCTTCCACGTTTGAATGTGGGCGGCAGTTGAGCATTGCCGAATAGCGAACTGCTTGTTTTGCTTCATTTGAATGTTTTCGATAATTTTTTGTAGCAGTTCAGTTTTTTTTTCAGTTTTCGTTTGAATTGTTTGGAGTTTGTTCAAAACGATATAAAGTTTGTTCAAATGGAGTCAAGTTAGTTCAATTCGTTTTTAGTTTAGTCAGATATGGTGTTGAAAAAATATGTTTTATAGGCTACTGGCAAAAGAAGTAATTTCATTTATCAATTCAACTTAAAATTTTTTTAAAAAGTGTGAGGCGATTTGAGGTACATCAATTGATTTTTCCGGTGCGTCAACATTATCACCAAAGTGCTCTGTCATTGCTGGGATTCTGAGAAATATTGAATATTGTCGGAAACGTTTTCCGAGTGTCAAGAATTGGTCTGAATACTTCTTATTTCAGACTGATTTACAGCAATTAATTATTTTCTGCAGAAATGATCTGCAGCTAAAAATAAGTTTATGACTTTTTCATAAGAAGTTTTGAAAATTTAAAATGGTTTTGCAGCTTTCTTGAAATTTTCTTCTTGGTTGCATCTTTTTATTTTGTACTTATTAAAAAACAGGTTTTGGTATTAATTTGTGGTATCAAGCCTAATCGCTAAAATGATCAAAAAATGAAGAAAAATTAATACATTTATTTTTCTTTTAAACTTGATTTGTGACTATTAATGTTGAAAATCATGGTTTAGAGAGTTGATGTCTTTCACGTAACTGTTTGACTCTCTGAGTGAGGTTGCTGTTCCCATATATTCGTATAAGACAAGGCACTTTCGGGGCCGAATCTTCGTCTTCTGAAACAAAAGTTTGATCTTTCTACTGTTCTTAAAACGAAATTTGGTTAATGGTTGTTTCGATCGAGAACATTTGAGTTGCGATTACTGTAGAGCTGCTACAAACTGGACCCTGAAATCATTAGATGTTTCCGTGGATTAGCTTGATTTTAATGCTCGTCCTTTTTTTGAAATGTTTCCAGCTGTCGTTTGCAACTCAATGCTGCCCTCGTGGGTTTTTACAACAAAGAGCTGCAGCTTGTACCGAATTAAAAAAATAAACCATTTAATTCGTAAACAAGGGGGCAAACACACCTCCCTTCCCCGCAGGGATTCGACCCCTCGACATCCAAGGGGTCCCCCATTTGTTATAGTTTTACGACAACCATTTTCGTCCGGCCGACCGACCCTAAAATAGTTTAAAAGCGCCCATCTATACTAATATTGAGGGAAGCGCGCGCCAAAAAAGGCAATTTTTTGGTGAAAACTTTCAAAAAAAAAGCCCACAAGCAGAACTTTTGGCCTGTTTTTTCTTCAAAAAGTTGTCACACTTAATGTTTCAAAATTAATTCAGTTTTTCTACTCACTGTTATTGTGGCATCCTAGCACTTCCACGTCTACTTTCACTTTGTAGCATTTAATGATGGGTAGCAGATCTTGGAACAGTTCGCCCGTGAAACACCCAAAGGAGTCCCCCTCACACCTTACAGCCAGTCTGTACGGCATATTCCACTCGTCCCTTTTTCACTCCATTAGTCCACCAACCACTGTTCATTGTTTTTTCACATTAGGAGATGTTTTGATTTCCTTTTCGAATTGATTTTTTTTAGTTAGAAGTAAACAAAAACCGAGGGCTTTTCATGAAAATCATTCCGATAATGCCAGTTTTCTACTATCAGTAGCGTGTTTGTAGATACTGTCCAGACTTCCCCTCGGCGCCTAAACGGCTCCTATAATCAATATTGCATATTTTTTCAGATCAATATTGTCGATTCGGGGGGAGGAGGGGGGATGGCTAGTTTTGTTCAAACCCTCCGCTCATAATCAAAAAACATAAGGAGTTTTCGAAGCTCCTAGATCCCACCGTCCTTACCTTCAGTTATTGTGTTTAAGTAATATAAATATTAACTGAAAAAAACTCAACTGTTTGGGTTATATAATCGGGCGGACTAAAGCGTGAGATATGTGTATTCCTTTCAAGAGCTACATTGTAGATACTTCCAATTCGGTAGGGAAAGAACGGAAAAATCAAATCAAAGCTGCAGTAAAATTTTTCCAGTGGTCGCTCCGGATATTTTTGGCAAAATTTTGGTGGCATTATTTCAGAAAACGCAGTAATCAAAGAACAAGCAGTTTGTTTGAATGGACACTGAAAATTTTTGCTAATGAAAAATTTATAACGTTTGAAGAAACGCTGCGCTTTTTGGTAGTGAAGTTTCTGTAATCTCCATTTTTTTGAAGGAAAAGGAAAATAAGAAACTATACATCTGCGGTATGTTGTAAATTAAACGAATGTTTTTTTTTCGTTGCACAAATCAAACAATTATACAAAATTGAAGGTGACAAAACTAAAGCTCTGAAAGTATAATCTTCAAAATTTAATAAAGATTTAATTTGCTCAAAATTTTTTTCAATGACATTTTCCAAAGCGGAGATGCGCTAGCTTTTAACGATTCCTTTTATGTTTTACAGCATCAAACATTTGTAGTTTTTGAGAAAGCTAATTTAATTTTCTTGATTTTAAAAAGTGCGCTTTTTATCAAATCAACGAGTTTACGTAACATAAGTGTAAAATTGTTTGCTACGCGCTAGTGCTAATAATCAATATGATACAATGTATATCTTTGGTATGAAAAAATGAGCTACCATACAAACCAGCCAAAATACTGAGCAGTTAAAAAACAAACTAGAAAAAATTTTTAAGTCATAAGTTGAAACAGTTTAAAAGGTCAGGCAATTTTCAACACAAACACAAATTGCCGTGCAAGTATCAAAAAAACCTTCCAATATCTGTTATTGTTCGACAACTGTCGAATAATCGTAAGAAACTATGTATAGTTTTTTTCAAGCAATTTAGTGTCGGTTTTGCCCGCCAAATTTAGTTACTTCAAGGAAAACTTGAAGAGTCAAAAACAATTTGTGGTATCAAATCCAAACCCTTGCGGTCGTGATTCGCATTTTTGAAAAAAAAAATAAAAAAAGATCTCAGTGGCGAGAAAACTGGTCTGAATCTTTCCGATTTTGACACTCCTTTTCACGAAAATGGCTGAAGGGTTGCCCAACATCAATTCAAATGTACTATAAATTGAGCATCGAAAAACTAAGTAAAAATGTTTATTATTGTAGCTGTTTTACCTATGTCAGTTCTTTTTTTACTGCAAACAACACAAAACAAAATCGAAAGTTTTTTGTGACTTTTTTGAATTTGAACTCGATACAAAAACATCGCAATCAAGAATGTAAAATGTATTAGGAAGAGCTATTTAGCTCAACCCCCAGAGAGGTAACCCACCAGAGAACCAAAGCAAAAATGAAGAACAAATGAATTTAAACTTGCGTAGAAATTTAGATCAAAATGTCTAATACACCTTGTTACTTTAAAGTACCATACTTTAAGCAATTTTATAAGGTTCAAATTCTGATACTTCGTATAATGTTTCAAATCAAATGCAAAAAAAAACACTTGATAACTTAAAAATCAACCGAGTTTTCAGTGTCTTTTGGTTTTGTAAAAATTTAATTTTTATTTTTTTGCGAATCCAAAAACTTAGCTTAAAGAAAAATTATAAAGGATGTAATAATTATCTGAAAAGCTTTTTTCGAAACTTTTTTTCTAAAAGAAGTATCAAGAATGTTATCAAAGTCATCAATATCTCTGAGAAGGTACGATAGACCATCACATTTTATTTTTAAAAAAAGTAGGCAAATTTTATCAGGTTTTTGTTAATAAATTCATTGGAAGTGCATTCAAAAAACAAAACATCTTATGAAATCACCGGCAGTTTCCATGTTTTTATAAACTTGGATTTAAGAATTTTTGAAAAAAAAACATCCAATCTTTGAGCGCGACATTGAAATTACTTGAATTTCGCTACTTTGGACTTTTTTAGCATCCATGATGGTTGATTTTTTTTTAGTATCTATCAAAGTTTGTATATAATTGAAACTGTTTCTTCAGAAAATCTATTATATCCTTAGCTCAAGTGTTGTTTTCTACTTCAAGTCTTCCTAAACTCCTTCAATTTTGACATTACAGTTGAATTTCAAGTTTTTAGCTGCTCATCTATTTCTAACAGTTTGTTTCGAAAATTAATAATCAATAACGGCAGTCGTCTCATTGTTTTTAAAAATGTGAAGGTTCTAATACTGAAGAAACCGTAACGGTTCTTATACTGAGCCTAAAGGCACGCCATATATTGTAGTTCAAATTTTGAAATGCTTTCACTATTAAGGACAAACATTTTTCTGTTTTTGAAGTAGATTTTAAACAAAATGTCAATTTTTGATAAGACTGAAAGTTGCGGTTTCTTCGCAACAATGTACTGATTAACCGTGTCAAAGCGTTATGTAGATCTAAGAAAAAAATCAAACCCTTTTTTATCGTCTATTATCCAACTTTTTTCGGTTATTTTTGTAGAAGCATAAATGCATGTGTGTTTTTTATAACAACCAAAGTCAGTGTAAGTTAGTTTTTTGCTTTCAGTCGAAAAAGATGTCGTTTGTTTATAAATAGCTTTTCAAATAATTATGTTGAAACTTGTTGATAACTGATGGCGCGAGTTGGATAGTGGATAATTCTTTGGAAACTGATGGATACTTCTTGGGAACTGGATCTATTCGTTCTCGCAATTTTGAACGAATCAGGAAAAGTTCTAAATGCGTACATAAGTTAAAAATTTGAAACAAAAAAGAAACAATAGCTGGTGCGCAAATATGAGCCAATAAACTACTCAAACATCTTATTTGACTGGTTTTGATTGTTTCTGATGCTATTAATAATTTTCTATCTCAATATCATCAATAAGTTCAGCTCATATGTTGGTGATTACTTTGTATTTCTGTAAATTGAAACTTTGCTATGTTAATTTTATCAGTAGAAAATATCCATATGCTGGCGAAAATCAATTCAACTGCTTTTTCTTTTTGTCTGGATTCAATAGAATGTTTTGAAAAATTTTAAATTTTGAGTAATTTTTCTTTACTTTTGATTTTAATTTAAATTTTTACTCAGTTATGAACCTTCTCTGAAAACTTTTCAGCCTTCATAACACTTTTCAGATTGACTAAGGCGCCGAATCCCTGACAGTAAGTAGTGTCCGCCATCGGCCATTTCTTAAACAGTGCGTAAAAGCTGTCAGCCATTTACTTTTTTACTGGGTTCTCACTCTTTAATCCTGGGCAAGGAGGCTAGTAGACACAAATAAACCTTTAAATGTCCCTGATTTAAACTTTCTTACAAGAATAATTGAGTGAGTGCAATTAGTGCAGAATTTTCCTAAGTTCATAACAGTTTAATCAACGCTTAAAAACCAAAAATTTTTTAATTCGACCTAAGCGTCAAAACTCATTGTAATCTGCGCTCTGGAACCACTATTGCAGCCGAAAATGGTCAGCCTTTGATAGACCTGAAGCTGGAGGTCAAGTGAGAGCTCATCCTAAAACACTATCCTTGCCATGGCATGGAATCGAGAATACAATCTGACGATTTCAAAGTTATCGCCTTATCACTAAGCTAAGTGCTAAGTGCCCAAATAAAAAAACTACAGAAACTAAGAAAAAAAACAGCTTTTTTTACACTGTTGTAATTTTTAAAATTTTTTTAATTTACAAAAATTAAACCATTGATACTAAACTTAACCCGTGATTACGAGGTTTCGTGAAGGTGCCTAAAATTAGCAAAATAACGTTATGACGTAGTTTTTATACAAATGGTAAAAAAATTGATAAATATATTTTTAGTTTCTCCATTAGTTTTTTTAGGCCATAGTTTATTAATGATTAATTTCATTTGCTTTCAGCTTGGTTTCTCTGATACGCCATGCATCTTGCAACAAGCTTAAACACTGCGGTCATTGTTCCGAGTATTGAAATTAGGGAGGAGTTTTGTATTTGGGCGTGTTATTGTTTTTTTGTTTCCACGCAAAACCAGGTACCGCAAGGAATCAGCGGAATCTATCAAGTGAAACATCATTTTAAAGCCCTTTCACTCGTGATTTGAAGTACATTTTAAAATGTTGAAAAATTTTTCTCAGTTTTAAGGAAAACGTTAAATATTTCAATTTTTGGTCTCATTTCAAGCAATTAAAGCTGCAAGCGAGCAGGTTTGTTATAAAAGATTAAGCCAAGGAGTTTTAGCAAAATCATTTTTTGAAATTTTAAGCGCCATTTTTTGTGCTATTTTTTAACGTCATTCAAAACAATTTTGAATTTTTGAATTTTGTTTTAGTTTTTTTAATCATTTTCCAGCAAAAACCGTTGCCCGATTTACTTATGATTTGACTGTCAAATATATTTAATTTCGACAGGTTTCTTCAGAATCTTTCATCACACTGCACGCAAAACAACACTAGTTTGAAAAAAAGCATGAAAAAAAAATATTTTTTCTTTCTTAGAAAATGACCGGAACAATATGTTCTACTTGCTCAGCAAGCGGCCATCCTTGTTCAATTTTTAAATCAAATTATCATTGACACGTTTATCCATCAACTACCGGATGGCCTATATCCTCGTTTTCGCGAAAGAGAAAATGTTTGCCATATAGGGAATGATTACGAAAATTACACAAAAATACCTATATGCATTAAACTGTCTCATAAAACCAATTAAGTGGATGTCCATTTGCATAGTTGCTTTTGAAACATATACAACAAAACAGATTCTTATAAAACAGTGATTATCAATCACAGTAGTCAAAGTATCGCAAATGGAGTTTCTATGATTGTAATAAAATCAGTTGTAATCAATGAGTTTGAAAATACCAAAAAAAAATTGCAGACGCCAGAAAAGTTTTATAACATTTCAGCTCAGAGAAAAATGAGAAAAATGAGAAAAAAACAGAACCAATTTGGTATGATGTTGTATGATTTCGTGTGATTGAGGTTATCCTGGGTTGACCAAAAAGTCTAGTCATACAATTTTCATATACGGAAAAATGCTAATCAAACACTTTTCATGCAATTCCATAAATACAGAAAATTGCATGAAAGGTCTATGATTAGTAATTTTTCATGTATGGAAACTGTATGACTAGCTTTTTTCCATCAACCAAAAATGTTTATTTTTTAATTGTTATTATCTCAAAATTTTTTGATTGTTTTCGTAACCAAAAACACAAAGGGCAAAAATCTTGGTTACTCAAACGTAGAGTAACCAAAGGTTTGATCCTCTCGCTTTAAAAATAATGCATTGGAAGCGGCCTGAAATGTCTTACTCCTGTCTCACACAAATTATGTAAGGGTGATATCATAAGAGTGATATCATCAAATATAGGGGATATCATTCATGTCTTTGCATGGCTTTTTTGAAAATCTGAGTTTTTCAGAAAAATTATTGGAACATCTACAGTACGGTACAAACCCTACCGCTGGCCCAGAGAGCTTGAAGTTGCTGCTAAAAACGCCAAAATCCTATCAAAGCTTCAGAACCAAGGATAATGAAATTTTTCGGCAGCAGATGTACGCTTACAATTACTGCAGATGCAAATAGCGGCATAATATGAGAAGTATCTGCCCAAATACAATCAGAAGATTTAACAAGTTTTTTTTAGGTAAAAAGACGTATAAAAAGATATGCCAATGGTTGCAATAATGGCAGTTGTTGCGATTGTTGCAATTGTTGCACCAATTGGCAAAGCTTGTTGAGGGACATCTGAGATTAATATCGAAGAATAAATTGCACACAATGCTAGGCCAGCCTTCAGAAAACCGGGTTTGTTAGTAAAAAAGTCCGAATTTCCAAACTGAGAGACAAAACAACGACAACCCAGATAACTAAGGAATCAGAGAGGGGTAGAACAGTTTTTTGTGACTTTTTTGAATTTGAACTCGATACAAAAACATCGCAATCAAGAATGTAAAATGTATTAGGAAGAGCTATTTAGCTCAACCCCCAGAGAGGTAACCCACCAGAGAACCAAAGCAAAAATGAAGAACAAATGAATTTAAACTTGCGTAGAAATTTAGATCAAAATGTCTAATACACCTTGTTACTTTAAAGTACCATAATTTAAGCAATTTTATAAGGTTCAAATTCTGATACTTCGTATAATGTTTCAAATCAAATGCAAAAAAAACACTTGATAACTTAAAAATCAACCGAGTTTTCAGTGTCTTTTGGTTTTGTAAAAATTTAATTTTTATTTTTTTGCGAATCCAAAATTTAAGAATTTTTGAAAAAAAAACATCCAATCTTTGAGCGCGACATTGAAATTACTTGAATTTCGCTACTTTGGACTTTTTTAGCATCCATGATGGTTGAATTTTTTTTAGTATCTATCAAAGTTTGTATATAATTGAAACTGTTTCTTCAGAAAATCTATTATATCCTTAGCTCAAGTGTTGTTTTCTACTTCAAGTCTTCCTAAACTCCTTCAATTTTGACATTACAGTTGAATTTCAAGTTTTTAGCTGCTCATCTATTTCTAACAGTTTGTTTCGAAAATTAATAATCAATAACGGCAGTCGTCTCATTGTTTTTAAAAATGTGAAGGTTCTAATACTGAAGAAACCGTAACGGTTCTTATACTGAGCCTAAAGGCACGCCATATATTGTAGTTCAAATTTTGAAATGCTTTCACTATTAAGGACAAACATTTTTCTGTTTTTGAAGTAGATTTTAAACAAAATGTCAATTTTTGATAAGACTGAAAGTTGCGGTTTCTTCGCAACAATGTACTGATTAACCGTGTCAAAGCGTTATGTAGATCTAAGAAAAAAATCAAACCCTTTTTTATCGTCTATTATCCAACTTTTTTCGGTTATTTTTGTAGAAGCATAAATGCATGTGTGTTTTTTATAACAACCAAAGTCAGTGTAAGTTAGTTTTTTGCTTTCAGTCGAAAAAGATGTCGTTTGTTTATAAATAGTTTTTCAAATAATTATGTTGAAACTTGTTGATAACTGATGGCGCGAGTTGGATAGTGGATAATTCTTTGGAAACTGATGGATACTTCTTGGGAACTGGATCTATTCGTTCTCGCAATTTTGAACGAATCAGGAAAAGTTCTAAATGCGTACATAAGTTAAAAATTTGAAACAAAAAAGAAACAATAGCTGGTGCGCAAATATGAGCCAATAAACTACTCAAACATCTTATTTGACTGGTTTTGATTGTTTCTGATGCTATTAATAATTTTCTATCTCAATATCATCAATAAGTTCAGCTCATATGTTGGTGATTACTTTGTATTTCTGTATATTGAAACTTTGCTATGTTAATTTTATCAGTAGAAAATATCCATATGCTGGCGAAAATCAATTCAACTGCTTTTTCTTTTTGTCTGGATTCAATAGAATGTTTTGAAAAATTTTAAATTTTGAGTAATTTTTCTTTACTTTTGATTTTAATTTAAATTTTTACTCAGTTATGAACCTTCTCTGAAAACTTTTCAGCCTTCATAACACTTTTCAGATTGACTAAGGCGCCGAATCCCTGACAGTAAGTAGTGTCCGCCATCGGCCATTTCTTAAACAGTGCGTAAAAGCTGTCAGCCATTTACTTTTTTACTGGGTTCTCACTCTTTAATCCTGGGCAAGGAGGCTAGTAGACACAAATAAACCTTTAAATGTCCCTGATTTAAACTTTCTTACAAGAATAATTGAGTGAGTGCAATTAGTGCAGAATTTTCCTAAGTTCATAACAGTTTAATCAACGCTTAAAAACCAAAAATTTTTTAATTCGACCTAAGCGTCAAAACTCATTGTAATCTGCGCTCTGGAACCACTATTGCAGCCGAAAATGGTCAGCCTTTGATAGACCTGAAGCTGGAGGTCAAGTGAGAGCTCATCCTAAAACACTATCCTTGCCATGGCATGGAATCGAGAATACAATCTGACGATTTCAAAGTTATCGCCTTACCACTAAGCTAAGTGCTAAGTGCCCAAATAAAAAAACTACAGAAACTAAGAAAAAAAACAGCTTTTTTTACACTGTTGTAATTTTTAAAATTTTTTTAATTTACAAAAATTAAGCCATTGATACTAAACTTAACCCGTGATTACGAGGTTTCGTGAAGGTGCCTAAAATTAGCAAAATAACGTTATGACGTAGTTTTTATACAAATGGTAAAAAAATTGATAAATATATTTTTAGTTTCTCCATTAGTTTTTTTAGGCCATAGTTTATTAATGATTAATTTCATTTGCTTTCAGCTTGGTTTCTCTGATACGCCATGCATCTTGCAACAAGCTTAAACACTGCGGTCATTGTTCCGAGTATTGAAATTAGGGAGGAGTTTTGTATTTGGGCGTGTTATTGTTTTTTTGTTTCCACGCAAAACCAGGTACCGCAAGGAATCAGCGGAATCTATCAAGTGAAACATCATTTTAAAGCCCTTTCACTCGTGATTTGAAGTACATTTTAAAATGTTGAAAAATTTTTCTCAGTTTTAAGGAAAACGTTAAATATTTCAATTTTTGGTCTCATTTCAAGCAATTAAAGCTGCAAGCGAGCAGGTTTGTTATAAAAGATTAAGCCAAGGAGTTTTAGCAAAATCATTTTTTGAAATTTTAAGCGCCATTTTTTGTGCTATTTTTTAACGTCATTCAAAACAATTTTGAATTTTTGAATTTTGTTTTAGTTTTTTTAATCATTTTCCAGCAAAAACCGTTGCCCGATTTACTTATGATTTGACTGTCAAATATATTTAATTTCGACAGGTTTCTTCATAATCTTTCATCACACTGCACGCAAAACAACACTAGTTTGAAAAAAAGCATGAAAAAAAAATATTTTTTCTTTCTTAGAAAATGGTCGGAACAATATGTTCTACTTGCTCAGCAACCGGCCATCCTTGTTCAACTTTTAAATCAAATTATCATTGACACGTTTATCCATCAACTACCGGATGGCCTATATCCTCGTTTTCGCGAAAGAGAAAATGTTTGCCATATAGGGAATGATTACGAAAATCACACAAAAATACCTATATGCATTAAACTGTCTCATAAAACCAATTAAGTGGATGTCCATTTGCATAGTTGCTTTTGAAACATATACAACAAAACAGATTCTTATAAAACAGTGATTATCAATCACAGTAGTCAAAGTATCGCAAATGGAGTTTCTATGATTGTAATAAAATCAGTTGTAATCAATGAGTTTGAAAATACCAAAAAAAAATTGCAGACGCCAGAAAAGTTTTATAACATTTCAGCTCAGAGAAAAATGAGAAAAATGAGAAAAAAACAGAACCAATTTGGTATGATGTTGTATGATTTCGTGTGATTGAGGTTATCCTGGGTTGACCAAAAAGTCTAGTCATACAATTTTCATATACGGAAAAATGCTAATCAAACACTTTTCATGCAATTCCATAAATACAGAAAATTGCATGAAAGGTCTATGATTAGTAATTTTTCATGTATGGAAACTGTATGACTAGCTTTTTTCCATCAACCAAAAATGTTTATTTTTTAATTGTTATTATCTCAAAATTTTTTGATTGTTTTCGTAACCAAAAACACAAAGGGCAAAAATCTTGGTTACTCAAACGTAGAGTAACCAAAGGTTTGATCCTCTCGCTTTAAAAATAATGCATTGGAAGCGGCCTGAAATGTCTTACTCCTGTCTCACACAAATTATGTAAGGGTGATATCATAAGAGTGATATCATCAAATATAGGGGATATCATTCATGTCTTTGCATGGCTTTTTTGAAAATCTGAGTTTTTCAGAAAAATTATTGGAACATCTACAGTACGGTACAAACCCTACCGCTGGCCCAGAGAGCTTGAAGTTGCTGCTAAAAACGCCAAAATCCTATCAAAGCTTCAGAACCAAGGATAATGAAATTTTTCGGCAGCAGATGTACGCTTACAATTACTGCAGATGCAAATAGCGGCATAATATGAGAAGTATCTGCCCAAATACAATCAGAAGATTTAACAAGTTTTTTTTAGGTAAAAAGACGTATAAAAAGATATGCCAATGGTTGCAATAATGGCAGTTGTTGCGATTGTTGCAATTGTTGCACCAATTGGCAAAGCTTGTTGAGGGACATCTGAGATTAATATCGAAGAATAAATTGCACACAATGCTAGGCCAGCCTTCAGAAAACCGGGTTTGTTAGTAAAAAAGTCCGAATTTCCAAACTGAGAGACAAAACAACGACAACCCAGATAACTAAGGAATCAGAGAGGGGTAGAACATCAGAATGACGTCGGTCAGTTGTCGGAGTAAGTATAAAAATCGAGAAAAATTTCAATTTAGGTACGTTTTTTTGCCTCAACTTCATCATTTTGGTTGCCAAATGGGAAACTGTCATCATGGGTATATGAAAACTGAAAAGCAGCTAGTTTACAAGTGCTGACTTAAAGGCAATTTCGTCAAGCATATTGGTGCACCTTTAAAAAAATACTCTACATGGCTCCGCTCCCACCCTAAAAAACATGATGAACACAAGTTCAGTACAAATACTTTTCTTTTTGTTTGATTTGAAATGCTCGAATCTACTCAAAACTACACCTGGTAGCTACTCAATTATGCAGGTATTTCAGTACCAAAGCACGCAAAATATCTGGTATCAAGTTTATTGTGAAATTCAAAAGTGACCATGCCTGGGCTCATTTTTCTTGGTGCAAATTTTGCAAATTTATCGAGGCAACAAGGGGAGCTGCAGGACATGGTGAACCCATCAGTAGGATTTACCATTGCCCCAGCAGTTAGACAAGCCCGTCTGTAGGTGTAATCAAAGCCTCAACTACTTGTGGTGACTTGAGACCACAAACGTCACCTCAATTCCATGATAATGGTCGAAGATTACCCCCAACCGACATTGGTAAAAATAATTCTTGTTTTTGGAAAGATATATCTCCCAAACGCCTATTACGGATCGAAAAAACTAACGAAGCAAAAAATGGCTTGTAAAAAACACCCAGCTAGGCTTGTTCAAGATATGATGCCTGTCTCAAGGATTGAAGAATCCTTCTCAGCATTTCAACAACACAATTGCATCAACAACACACTCAGAGAAATCTTAGATCTTTTCTTCCAATACAATCAACTCATTATAATGAGGACAATGGTAGCATTAAAGGACGACTGCAATAAAAAAAATACTACCAATCCGGCTACTCTTGGGCTACTCAGTATCAGTTGCTGGCATCAGACCTAAAGGTCAGCTGGTTAAGAAAAATCTGAAAGATTTTGTTAATTTTCGTAACTGAACTGGAATTGATCTTTCTTATTCGGTTCATACTGAAAAATCACTTCTCGATTTTTATTAAGATTGGCTGGTGAAACAAGACCTTTAGTCATTGGTTCGAGCAACTGTAAGCGGGTAATTTACTATATATATTTGATCTGAACTACTAATGGAACTATCACTCAAATCTCATTAACTCGCTCCTTATTAATCAACCGTTTGTCACTGCAATAACCTTGATAACCTTCAATAATTTTGAGTTCAAAGGACTAGCAACTTTCTATGAGCAATTAAAACTCAGTTTTGGGCAATATCTTTAAACAATTTATGAAGCCAGGCTTCTGAATCTAACAAAAAACAACGATAAAATTGTTTTCAGAAACAGTTACTTAAGTTATCTTTTCGGTCAAAGGGGTGACTGTTATCACTGGTGCTTTCACAGAAAGGTATGCTATGAGTTACACTTCCTGAAGGCGGTTAGGTCTTTTACCAGACCGGCTTTTTATCAGACCGATCTTTTCCCAGACCAAAATTGAAAAAATAGACGACCAGTTTGAAAAAATAGACGAGGCCGATGACTTTTGAAAAAAAAATCAAAATGTGCCTGGAAAAAAAATTGAGCTCAAAAATTCCATTCGTTTTTCAAAATTTAGAATAACCTACAAAAAAAACAGCTCAAAATAAGGCGCAGCGCTAGAGTTCTCCTACTGTCATGTAAGGCGGCATCCAAAGGGGGGGGGGGTCTTTTGAAATGGCATGTGACTGACACTTGGGCAGATTTAATTTGCCGATTTGGCTGCTTTAATTGAAAACTGAGAAATAGCCAAAAACTAATCCCAAATTAGATTGTCCGAAAAAAAAATTGTTCAAACTACTGAGAGCAATACTTCTCGGATGGTAAAAAATTATCAGCCCAAAAAGGCTAATTAAAACATCGATTTTGATCAGAAAAAAATTGCATCCGAGTACATTGCACACGTCACTTTCTTCAGAAGCTGACAGAATAAACAAATAAATTACTTCAAACTATACCGTGAAAAATGTCAATCGCGTTGTCTGTCCAAATGTAAAAATACTGGGAACAGAAGGTAATGCATCTGGATAAATAAAAAGCAAGAGGGCCAAATAAACCATAAACAAGACTGCTCGTATCAGGGCGAAGCCCTGAATGTTCCGACTGCCTTTTAAGGTTTATGGAGCAGCAGTAATAACATAAAAAATTAAATGAAATAAAATAAAATAAAATTTTTTTTTTTAATTTGAAATTTTTTAAATAAAAATTATCCCCCACACGCCATATAAAGTACAAAAAGATAGATTTCGTTCCTTGTAACAATTCAATTATGGCAAATAAGCTTCGTTCAACTAATTTGGAACAATTTATAAGACGGATTAAATCTCCGCTTACGCGTTAATAGCGCGAATTATATCGCGCGTTAATTGTCCCAAATTAGTCCAAATGGCCAAAATGGAAACCTTTAAACCCTCATAACTTTACGCAAAATGATCACAGGTAAAATATCTTTTCAAATTTAAGCTCAGGACAACAATGGCTTTCGAATGATATAAAAAAATTCGTCAAAAATGGCTAGTTAAAAAGTCGAAATTTGTCTGAAGAAAAAAAACCCACCCCGCGCACAAATATTCCGTTACTTTCGTATCGAAAGTCGGAACAATGACCATAATTGAACAAAGTAAATGATTTCTTACTCTCTCGTGTGCATCCATCCCTTATTTTGTAACTATCACAACATGCGATATTAGGCCCAAAAACTCTGGTCTAATTCAAAAAATGAAGATTTTTCAGGCTAACAATTTTAAAACTATACTTCATTTTTCCCAAATTTTTGGCACCGTGCCAAAATTAAGTATGTCAAAATGCAATGTTGACAAACTTACTCAAAACTCTATGCACTTAATTTTATAATAAGGTTAAGTTCCCAAATTTCTCTCATCAAGAAAATAAACTTATCTTAATTTCTGTTCGGTCAACGGTTTAAATAGCTGTCTAAAATTTAATAATTCCACCTGCGAATGATGAGATTTCACGATCAAAGATCTTTTTTGAAGAAACTAATTTTTCAAAAATTATATGGTCATCACTTTCCAGTATAGTCTAGCTGACAATTTTAATTGCCTCAAATGTTTTTAAATACAGTTAACACTATATGCATGAGGTTGCGGAAGTTAACATGATCCATCACCGGTAATAACTTGACACAAAGTTTCAATTGAAAATTGAACAAGACTGCTCGTATCAGGGCGAAGCCCTGAATGTTCCGACTGCCTTTTAGGGTTTATGGAGCAGTAAAAAACAATTACAAAAAAAATAAATTTAAAAAAATTAAATGAAAAAAAAATCTAAAGTTTGAATTTTTTTTTGAAATCATCTCCCCACACGACATATAAAGTATAAAGAATATATTTCGCTCATTGTAACAAATCAATCATGGCAAATAACTTTTCTTTCAACCAATTTGGAACGGTTTCTAAGACGGATTAAATCTCCGCTTACGTGTTAATTGCGCGAAACATATCGCGCGTTAATTGTCCCAAATTGGTTAAAATGGCTATCTTTAGTCCCATAAATTATCGAAAAATAATCACAGGTTAAATATCTTTTCAAATTTAAGCTTAGGGCAACAATAGCTTTTGAAGGATATAAAAAATTCCGTCAAAAATGGCTAGTTGAAAAGTCGAAATTTGTCTGAAGAAAAAAACCCACCCCGAGCAAAAAACATTCCGTTGCTTTCGCATCGAAAGTCGGAACAAAAAGTAAAGTTCTCATGCGTTCAGTTTTCTTTGGGTATAATTGTTTCATGATACTCGGGGAAACATATAAATCTTCGGCAAACGGACATTCAGACAAGACTGCTCGTATCAGGGCGAAGCCCTGAATGTTCCGACTGCCTTTTAAGGTTTATGGAGCAGTAATAACATCAAAAAATTAAATGAAATAAAATAAAATGAATTTTTTTTTAAATTTGAAATTTTTTATGAAAAGCATCCCCCTACACGCCATTTAAAGTACAAAAGGATAGGTTTCGTTCCTTGAAACAAACCAATTATGGCAAATAAGCTTCTTTCAACCAATTTAGAACGATTTATAAGACGGATTAAGTCTCCGCTCACGCGTTCATAGCTCGAATTATATCGCGCGTTAATTGTCCCAAAATGGTCAAAATGGCCAAAATGGCAAGCTTTAAACAAAAATGATCACAGGTGAATTATCATTTCAAATTTAAGCTCAGTACAACAATACCTTTTGAATGATATAAAAAAGTTCCGTCAAAAATGGCTAGTTAAAAAGTCGAAATTTGTCTGAAGAAAAAAAAACCCACCCCGAGCACAAATATTCCGTTACTTTCGTATCGAAAGTCGGAACAATAAACCTAAATCAATTACAATCAGTCCTAAAGCTTTACACACTCCGATTGTGAAGGCGTGCTCAATGTGGGAAAAGACTATCAAAAACTGGACAAAGAAGAAGATATCAATTCAAAACATTGCGACCAACTTTTCACCACAGCATATCAAGATTGCTCAAGAAAGCTTTGGAACTAGCCAATATTTGCGTCGAGCCAATCAAAGAAGGGGCCGAGGGCTCTCAAACGCTGTGTGTTTTTCTTAAATTCTGGAAAAGCAGTGCCAAACGTGATCCTATGAAAGATATATATGGATGTGCTGCAGATTGCTTCACCAAAGAATGGGAAAAAGATAAATTACAGCAGGAATCAATATACATAAATGGAATTTGGACAGAATGCCAGCCACGTTGCTACCTATGATGATCCCAAAAATATGTTCCGTCATTCCATAACAAGGACAAGAACTCTACTGTTTCTTCGAATCGAGTAGGGATTGCCAAAAGGGTCCCCCAACCCCCACACGCCCCTTTGATCTAATATTAAAAGTTTTTTTCGCTGGGAGCTAGAATGCTCAAGACATTATTGCTTTTCTGTCAAAAGAAGACATCACAACTTTTCCACCAAAATTTGCAAGTTTGCAAATTTGCAGAAAAAACCACCCCTAGCAAAAACATTCGGAACAAAAATAGAAATACTTTGGTGGCGAAAATTCGGCTATAATCAACCGTAAGACTTTCCTTGCTCTCAACGCAGACGACCTATCACCGTTTTCACAAAACAAAAATGTAAAAACAACAAATTCAAACAAGACTACTTGTATCAGGGCGAAGCCCTGAATGTTCCGACTGCCTTTTAAGGTTTATTGAGCAGCAGTAATACATAAAAAAATTTAATGAAATAAAATAAAATGAAATTTTTTTATGAAAATCATCCCCCCACACGCCATATAAAGTACCAGAAGCGGATTTAGGGGGGGGGGGCGATGGGGGGCGGACGCCTTTCCCTCAGGGATTTGACCACCTGCCGACCCAAAGGGTCCCCCCTTTGATATTTTTTCAGAAATCCATTTTTGGCCGACCGACCCTAAGATTTTTCTAAAGGCACCTTTGGCGCCAATATTTACTAATTTTGAGGGGGAGCGCGCGCCAAAAAAAACGCGATTTTTTGTCAAAATTTTTCAAAAAGTGCCCAAAAACGGCTTTTTTGACAGTTTTTTCAAAAATATGCCTGCGGCGCAGAAATTTTGCCAAAATGGGGGCAAAACAGTGCTTTGGGAGAGCTCGAAAAATCGCGCGCTAGTTGTCCCAAATTTGCCAAAATGGCAATCTTTAAACCCCCATAACCTCACCAAAAATAATCACAGGTGAAATATCTTTTCAAATTTGAGCTCAGAACAACATAACCTTTTAAATGATATTAAAAAATTCCGTCAAAACGGCTAGTTAAAAAGTCAAAATTGGTCTGAAGAAAAAAAACCCACTCCGAGCACAAATATTCCGTTACTTTCGTATGGAAAGTCGGAACAAAAAGTCTGTTGTTACTTGGATATTTTATCTAATTTTTCCTATCTGATTTTTCGCGGAATGATTCGAGTGACCTTCGAATACTCAATTAAGACCGTACTTTAAACTGTGGATGAATATGGCTCAATCATTTAATTGGCGCGGCTTTTTCTCTGCTTTTGCTCGGCATTGACACTGTCAGAATGAACAAATTCCTTTGTTAGGCAATGTTCCAGAAAAAATTATTTGTAAGCAAGCTTTTTAGAGCTGAATGCAACGTGAAGCATAATCTAATCCATCATCTGTACCACGAACGCATTCATTACGAGGCCAAACTGTGCATTATCAAAAACTATTTCAATTTTGGTAATGTCAACTAAGCAAACATTCAATTTAACACTTAATCAAAAGAAATTAGAAAAAAGATGACAACATTTGATACAAAACACGAACTGTCACTCTGAGTTTATGGCTATACTTTTCAATTTGCATCAGCGTTTCTTCAACTTCTGTTCCATTCAAATTTTTTCCAGGTTCTTCAGGATTACATCGCGCAACCATTTCAATAACACATTTTCTCCTGTCTGAGAAACACTCCTCTGACATATCATTGCAACAAGCGGTAAACTTTTTAGGTATCGGAATATCAAGTTTCTTCATCGTTCTTCTCATGCAACGACAAATCAAGTCTTTCTTCTCTGAAAAAAATGAACGAAGTAATTTTCTACAGGAATATAAATCCATGAGTGAACCATGAAAGATATTTGTTTACAGAACAAATTTTGGTACCACTATTTAGACTATTTAATGTACTCACCTATGGTCTTGCCATAGAAGCAATATGCCCCAAAATTTGCCCACCTCTCAGTAGCTTGAACCGCATGCAGTTGAAGCAAAAAAAGGAAAAAAACTTGCTTGGAGAGCATGCTCAAAAATTCAATCAGTTTTTATTTTAGATTGATCAATCTTTTTCTGGTAACTTCCTTGAACAAATCTTTTGATCACAATTGAATCTATTTTTTCAAACTTCGTGATAAATGGCTCTACTTTTATGTTGTTTAACAGATTTTTTAAATGAAAACTGTATTAATTATATTGACGGAAAAATTGAGCGACCAGATTTAATTCGAAGAATTCGAAGCTCTCAAAAATTTGTCAAGAAAAAATCTGTATCATCTATTGAATAAAAAAATTTTAAAATCATAATAGCCAGATTTTCATGATAAAAGGAGTGGATTTGGAGAATGGATCTTGAAGGTTTTGGGGGCTGAAAAATACCTTTCCGTTCCCTCGACCCTCAAGAAAACCGACTGAGTTTGGTGTTATTTTCTAACATCAGTTTCTGGTCAACATGCCTTAAAAAGGCTCTTATGGCAGATTTTTTCTTTTTTGAAGAACAAATGTACAGTCACGGGACATAAAAATTGCAACTTTATGATTTCAGCGAGCAAATTAAGAAAAAAATTTTACGTTTTTTTTTCTCTTTTTTATACAACTAGTTAAGATATAGGGTTAAAATGTTTACATATGCTAGATACAACTATTTGAAAAGACTAAGATGAGTCAAAATTTGAAAAAACTCTCTTCAAAGTTTGCCAATATATCATAAGTAGTTTTAAAGGAGTTCTTGCTGTGGAAACATCCTCCCAAAAAAATAAGCGACTTGAATTGAAGAACTCAAATGTTCATAGGGAAACTGATGAGCTTGAATTACTCTTTGAGTCGCCGAAAAACGACAAAAACAAATTGAAAGAAATACTTGGTCCGGAGTCAAAAATGGTAATATATTTTTTGACGACAGAGAAATTTTGAAAACAGAGCTTTGATGACAAAGAATGAAAATCCTGTGCACAGATTGTAGCAGTAGTTTTCCTGAAATATTAGATGCAGTAGTTCTTTTGTTGATGTTTTTTAATGCTCAGCAAAATACTATTATCAAAATTTAAACAAGACTGCTCGTATCAGGGCGAAGCCCTGAATATTCCGACTGCCTTTTAAGGTTTATTGAGCAGCAGTAATACATAAAAAAATTAAATTCAAATTAAAATGAATTTTTTTTCTAAAATTTGAAACTTTTTATGAAAATCATCTCCCCACACGCAAAATAAAGTACAAAAAGATAGATTTCGTTCCTTGTAACAAATCAATTTATAAATCGTTCCAAATTGGTTGAACGAAGCTTATTTGCCATAAGACGGATTAAATCTCGCTTACGCGTTATTAGCGCGAATTATATTGCGCGTTAATTGTCCCAAATTGCTCAAAATTACCAAACTGGCAACCTTTAAATCCTAATAACTTTACGAAAAATGATCACAGGTGAAATATCTTTTCAAATTTAAGCTCAGGACAACAATACCTTTTGAATGATATTTAAAAAATACCGTCAAAAATGGCTAGTTAAAAAGTCGAAATTTGTCTGAAGTAAAAAAAACCCACCCCGAGCACAAATATTCCGTTACTTCCGTATCGAAAGTCGGAACAAAAATCCTGTGCACAGATTGTAGCAGTAGTTTTCCTGAAATATTAGATAGAGTAGTTCTTTTGTTGATGTATTTTAATCCAAAGCAAAATACTATTATCAAAATTTAAACAACTATTTTCCAAGTGTGGTAAAGCAGATTAATTTTTTCAAAGTTTTCCATTTCATTTTTTCCAGAAAATTTTACAGAAAATACACTCTACTCATCTTGTGAAATGTTTTCCACATAATTAAATCTGTGTGATATAAGTACCACAATTCGCTACGTATAAGTATCACAATTTTTCCAAACAAAACCAATGAAGTAATATAAATTACCTATAATACATCTGTTTGGATACATACACAAACGAATAGAGGTTTTGCTTTTTCTTCCGTTTTATTTGGTTTTCGTAAAATTCTAATCGGATTGATCTATCTTTCTGAGAAACTCAATGCCGTAGATGAGTGAATTCATAGATTGCTGTTTTTGATGTAACGTTTTTCTTACCGCTATAGAAAAACTTAGTTGTTAATTAATGAGGACCTATGGCAGAAATGACTTAATTAGCGCTGATACAAGTCAGAAACTTTTAGCTAGGAATTAGCAAGGGACGGACAGTCGATGTTTTTGAGTGTTGAGAAAACAATGCAAATAATCAAAGTCCTACTTGGTTTCAAATATTTCTGAAGTTTTAGCTCTGATTTTCCACTTGATCATTAACAAGACTGCTCGTATCATGGTGAAGCCCTGAATGTTCCGACTGCCTTGTGAGGTTTATAGAGTAGTAATAACATTAAAAAAATTAAATGAAATAAAAAAAATGAAATTTTTTTTTTCAAAAATTTGAAACTTTTTATGAAAATCATCCCCCCACACGCCATAAAAAGTACAAAGGGATAAAATTCGCTCATTGTAACAAATCGGTGCATAGACATTACTGTCCCAGACATTTGTGTCCTTGACAAAACAATCCGAAATTATAAAATTGTACCAGACATTTATGTCCCAGACAAAATTGTCCGAAATTGTTTTGCGAAATTAATTTCCTTGACTTGACCTTGTGATCTTTTATGCTTTGTTCTTTTGAGTTTGCTCAATTTTGAAATTTCCTGGGAAAAATTTCAACTTAGAAAATTTTATTGAAAATTATTACTTCGCAATATCAACTTTGAAAAACAAATTGACTTTGAACTATAGTTTGATGTTGCTGCTGCACTCTTTTTAGAAACTTGTACTTGCGTTTTGGACGCTTTTTGCGTTTTGGGCTGTTTTTGCCGGCACATAAATGTCTGGGACACAAATGTTCTGACACGTAACAAATCAATTATGACAAATAAGCTTCTTTCAATCAATTTGGAACAATTACTAAGACGGATTAACTCTCCGCTTACGCGTTAATAGCGCAAAATATATCGCGCGTTAATTGTCCCAAATTGGCCAAAATGGCTATCTTTAAACCCCCGTAACTTTAGGAAAAAAGATCAGAGGTGAAATATCTTTTCAAATTTGAGCTCAGAACAACATAACCTTTCGAATGATATAAAAAAATTCCGTCAAAAATGGCTAGTTAAAAAGTCGAAGTTTGTCTGAAGAAAAAAAACCCACCCCGAGCACAAATATTCCGTCACTATTTCGAAAGTCGGAACAATAAAAAAAAACTTTTACAAATCAAAGGTTTCTCCGAATGTACAATTCTATGAATTATAAAATAGTCAGTGATGCGATCATTGGGATACTATAAAAAGGATGCGATCATTGGGATATTTTTAGTGACAGCAATTTGTTATTGGAGGACAAAACTGGTGCGGATAGTTTCAATGTTTGTCAGCAAGGCAGTATTTTTCGCTATGTAATTTTGTAACTTTACTAAACAACTCTCCTGAATTTGCATGGAAACCGTTTATTAATGTTTTTTGTACTGCAAGCCAAGGTACAGCAAGTCATATAGTTACTTGTTTAGGAGTGTACTTCCGTTACAAAAAAAAATTCAAGTGGTTGAGGTTGAAACTATATTGTAGCTTTAAACAAAAAAATCAAATAAATGTATTGAAAAAACTGTTTCAATTTTTAACAAAAAGGATTCCTATAACTCTAAATACCAAAATGAAAAATTTTCTAGAACGCATCGATTTTTGCTTCAATTTAACTTTTTATGATAATGCACAGTACAATTAGTCAAAC